>NW_027281764.1:322500-405000 GCF_046629955.1 Centroberyx affinis
TCCTTTTCATCATACTGAAAAAAAGCACTCACACCCCCTACTCTCAACCTCTCTTTCTCTGGATCTTTTTTTTTTTTTTTTTATCTGTGATGACGATACATCCTTTTGAGTTTGTGGTTGTGTGTGTGTTTGTTCATGCGCGGGCACATGCACGCATCACCAAGTGGCCCATCTAGCCAACCCCTGGCCTGTGGGACATTTCCCATGATGCACCGCGCTGGCGCTGTGTGTGACTGACCTCATAGAGTGGGGGACGGCTCGGGGTTTGGCTGGCAGACGCGATGCGTCCTGGCATGTTGCTGAAAGTGTGATTCTCCGAGGCCGACCGGACACCCAGACGCATGTGCACACACACACACACACACACACACACACACACACACACACACACACACACACACATACACACACACACAGTTGGGCTGATCTCCAACTCATTCTTTCTCTGTGTAGTTTTGTGTCATTTACTCTTATGTCATTCTGTCCTTGCCACAATGCCACCATGCCATCAGCCATTACATTGGGGATATTGTCACGCATCTCAGGTACAGGTCACTATTTCAAAATGCCATGCTTGAATTACTATCCCATCGTTAGCAAACACAGCAGACCACATTGTCTTTAGATTTTAAGGCCCACATTTACAGTGCTATCAAAATCTATTATGGCTTAGATAAATCTTCTGGTCTTATCCCTAATAAATGTTTTAGCTCTTCCTCTGTCTAGTCTGTCCAATCCAAAGAACACATTAACCTCAGATATGGGGTCATTAAATTTACTCCCCACCTTTAATGGCTGTATTTGTCGGACTATACACGAGTGCGGTCGCCCAGGGATCTTGTGTGTGTGTGTGTCTGTATCGTGTTTTCGAGTATTAATAAGGACAACATCAGTGGAGTCTCCCATGGCCCTTACACATGTGTGGAGATTTATCTGTGTGCAAAGTTTGCAAGTTTATGCATGTATTTTTAAGGTCTGGGTAGGAACTGAAGCACAATACACATTAAAGTAAATGTGTCTGGATATTAAATTTCATTACATTACAGTACTTAATTACTATTTAGATATGATTCAGATATAACATTTATGCATTTATGTAAAAATCTGGGAACCAAGTCAAACTGAATATACCTAAAATTAATTTAAGTAAGAGACATTTACATTCCCCTGCAAAGGCAAAGAAAATGTAAATTAAATGCACATTTCTGTGTGCAATTGTTCACTGAACTTGAAATAAAATGTAAAACACATACACACACAAAAAAAATGAACACCTTTGTGCTGCAGAGCACTTGACCTGCAGTAAATTATAAGTATTTACCCACTTGGCTATACATACTTCTTTGTCCCCCAGTGAGCTGAACTTTGAGTAAAATGTAAGCACAAACATAATAAACAGGCCCTGTGTTAACTGCTTTACATCCACAAGTCTGCTAAAATGATTTTGAACATCACAGTGATGTTTTATCAGGTTGTACTTTCATGTTTATATGTTTTCCAAGCAAAAGTAAATCCATGTAAATGTCATTCAAAATGAGATGGAATACATTCATGAAATGTGACACCTATAATGATCGCAAGCCTAAAACTCAGCATTGAGCATTATTGAAGTTATTTGCTATCTGGAGCACTTGGAAAACATTACTTTAGAGGATGTAGCCTAATTATTGTATTTTTTTATTTACTTTTCCCCCCCAAAATGGATATATAGCATACTGGAATGAAACCCTTCAATCATCCGTGTATTCAAATACTTAATGGCAAAGCTGGCAAACAATGCCAGCAAACAATTACCTTTATTAAGTTTTACTCATCCCGTTTTGTTTTCTAATCTGACAGGAGCCCGGCGGGTATCAACTCGATGTCTACTCTCATCTTTGCTCGTAGCTACTCTGTTACAACTGAGGTAGTGAGCAGATGGAGCTTAGTGAAAAGGGCCTCGGTACTGCCGTAGAAACAGCTGTGAAATGATTGCTAAGGTGACATCTACAAGCACGCAGCCCTTAAGCAAAAAATGGCACCTGTCCTTGTTTCATAGCTGTAAACTACCATGGTTATAGTGACATCAGGATTTCAGAATCGGTTCCGAATCAGGGGAAAAATAAAATTGCAATACAGTGTATTGGCTGTGTAGTCTTTTTATCATACAGCCTTAGGGTGAGTGTGTGTGTGATTGACTGGAGAGATACATTACGCTCTGCTGCAAATTCTTAAAGTAAACCTTTCTTCATCTACGTCACATGCTTTCAACAACCCCGTTCTTCTTTTTTTTCTTTCATGTCTTCGACTTCACATTTTCTTGTCTTTCACAAAAACAACCTTATGTATCATCACTTGCGCGGGCCAGACGTCACCCCTAAAATCACCCTTTCACTCTGTGAATGCAGTAGTAAGAAGAGGTGGCTATATTTAAATTGTGTCGCTGTCACGTTTGCTGCTCAGATTTCTGAGTCTCACAGTGTTGTTGCACTTCGCTTTGAGATCTCATAACCTTGATGATTGCAGTTAAACTGAATCGTTTCATATCGGAGACAATATCTGTGACCATGAACCCAAGCTCATTTAACTTTACAGGAGACGCATTTTACATCAAACAAGTTATTTCAAAATGGACTTATTTGATTCAGTAATGAATAATTCAGACAAAACCACTCACTGACCCCTATTACATACCGCTTTAAAGCTATTAATGCAAATATCGACATTCTATGAAAACTATCTCCCACAATGTTTCTGTTTTTGCATGTTGGGTCACGTTTCTATCCTCCCTCCATCCCTCCCTCAGAGAGAGATTGTGCCGTCCACCCGTCTGGCTGCCATACCCCCTGCCTTCAGCACCAGGACCCTGCCAGCACAGGCCACCGAGTATACCTTCGCCTTCATCCAGGTCCCACAGGATGTAAGTATACACACACACACGCACGCAGAGTAGAAATGTGCCAGAAAGAGTTATTTGACCGAAAGCTTCAAAATTAACTTCAAAATAAACTTTTTCAGACTTACTCTGTGCCAACTTTTGAAAGTTGACTTTCCTGGCAAGACATAAAAACTGTTTCACAGCTGCAAACACAAGGTGATAAGTCTGCAACAGAGACAGAAAGGGTAGAGTTTTCTTTACAAGCAGTGTTAGTGGAAGATATTCTCATACATAGTGTTTGCAGTACAAAGTAGACTGAGCATTGACAAACACCAAGTCTCTGATTTATTTGGTAGCAGCAGCTAGAGAATAATCGACATATTAACACATTGTATAAACAATTTAATAACATCATACTACATGTCTTCAACACACATTAATACCTAGACACACACGCACATGGACACACATTCTATAGATAGACATGAACCATCCAGGTATTCACACAGTATACCAGTCATATTCTCTCTTTATGCTTCTGCTGATGCATTACATAAATTCTGTCTTTGATACAGTGTGTCGACACAGCTAACATCATGACATGCTGACAAAAATCTAAAAGTGGAGTTTAGATTTGGTTCAGTGTGCATGTTTTTCCCATTTGGACGCTTGGTGTGTATGTGTGTGTGTGTGTGTGTGTGTGAGTTGTGTGCGTGCATGTGTGTCAACAATATAAACATCCACCTGATAGCCAAGCAGTGGTGATTGTGTTTTTCTCCAGACCCTAATCTTCTTGTTTACATCCGAGTGTGTTTATGCAACCCCCCGTGAGCATTTGTGTGCGCATGTGTCTTTGTGTGTGTGTGTGTGTGTGTGTGCGCGCACGCGCGCGTGTGTGTGTGTGTGTGTGTGTGACTGTGCTGTGTGCGAGAGTGTGTGTCAGCGGGGGCAACGGCAGCACTTAGGTCTGAGGTCGCGGTGACCTAAGTATTTTTAACTCGCTTTAATACCCTGGGTTTCTCAGAAAACATCCCACTGAGCTGATAGCATCCTAAATAGTCCATGGGGATACAAACACGTTTTCATTTGGGATGTGCCTGATTGGCGCAGTGCTAAGCCCCTTCTTTAATTGTTTGTGTGAGTGTGTATGCATGCTAGTATGCGTGTGTGTTTTTTTTTTTTATAGGGTATTTGTTCCACTTAGCCTAGATAATGTTGCAGGGCGATTGCATGTGTCTCTGATGTCGTCAGAACTAGAGTTTTGCACAAGTTGTACAATTAAGTGCAAGATCTGTGTGTGTGAGTGTGTGTGAGAGAGCGCACACATGCATGCTGTGTGTGTGTGCCTGCTGTCACCTGTCTCATGAGTCAGTGTTTCCTGAAGGATGAAGTGGCCCATCTGTTGGTCCAGGAGGGCACAGGCATCACCTACACCTTACAGCCCCAAGACACATACACACACACGCACAAGCACACGCACACGCACACACACACACACACACACACACACACACAGCTTTCCCCCGTGTCGGAAGCTGACACGCACCTTGCACCTCTCCCTCTCTCTTCCTCTGTCACTCTGTATCTGTCTTACCCTTTTCCTGTTCTTTCCATTTTCTCTTGGTTTTCCTTTCATCCATTTGCTGCCTGCCTTATCTGAAGGTTTTTCCTCTGTCACTCGTGGTGACAGCGCTGTGCCCCACTTGTATTGTGCCTTTGCCGCCACACATAGGAAAGGTTGCAGCCTCAGTCACTCAGCCTGCCACCCAATGCCCTGCAAAATAATTTCTATCTTAACAAGTTGTATGGGTTCATATTCCGTCTTAAAATAATACTTTGCAATGCAATTTTTAATGCAAGTTAAAAATATTGCCAATGGGCCAAGATTGCTTTACTCGTTCCAATACGGTTTCACCTGTTTCATGATTTTTCTGGAAACAAGTGCTAATACTTGAAACAAGACAGAATCGGGGTGCACGCACACTATTCCAATTTTCTGTAGAACAAAACGCTGTCTTAGCTGAATTTTGTACTCATAATTTGAAAAAGTGGGTCGCGCAAAGCGCACTTTGTTTCCATGACAACCACCTGCAGCAGCTGCACCCGTCAGAGGAACAACTGCTCCCAACTTTTCTACTACTTTTTCAATTTTCATTCTGGTTGTTGTAAATTGTAAGCGGCCTCCAGTCTGAGCTGCCCCCCCCCCTTCTTCATTGTGGTTAGCTCATTAAAAAGAGCAGTCCACACCATGAGCACACCTGTACAAAGCTGAACATTCCTCAACTTCAGAAAGCGCTCCGCTCTGCCTAAAAACACGCCAGGCGCAGCGCCTTTCTAAAGCGGCTGCTTTCCATCCACCTCATGGCCGCTCCCCGTTGGCTTTCATGTACAAAAAGGCGCTGGCAGCAGCTGAAAAGTGGAATAGTGTCAATGTGCCCTAAGGCAGATCGCTCCACTAGTATCAAGGAAATGATACTCGATTAAATTCTTGGTTAAAAAAAAAAAAAGAAGTTGGTTTGCATTGCAAAGCGAAATTGCCTCACCACATGATGCATGATTTTAAGACTCAATACTATATTAAATGACTTTAGATGGATTAATTTTAGATAGATAGATAGATAGATAGATAGATAGATAGACAAAAAAAAGTGCAAAGCAAGGGTTCTAATTTGCTGGAGGATGGCAAAGCACTTATTGCCAGTACCCCCCTCTTCGCCTTTAAGTTTAATTGTATTATATTTTAATTTAATTCCATTCCTTCATCTTTTTCATGTATTTCTTTATCAATAAGCAAGACCTCATGTGTTTATAAATTGTAGCCTTTAAGTTTAATTTTATTATATTTTAATTTAATTCCATTCCTTCGTTTTTTTCATGTATTTCTTTATCAAAAAGAAAGACCTCATGTGTTTATAAATTGTAGCCTATTCTCCAAATAGACAAAAAGAAAAGTCCTTCACATCTTCCACCAGGTCTGTCGTGGGCATATGGCAGAGGAGAGAGCGCTGCTATACATCTAGTCTTTCCATTGTCCTTCGCTGCATGGCAGAAGGTTCTCATTCATATTGTATCACCCCCTCACGGGTGTCAACTCGTTCTCATTCTGTAATTCTCTCTCCCTCCCTTTCTTTCTCTTCTCTCCTCCTCTGTCAGTTTGCCTCCCTCTCTCTCTCTCTCTCTGTCTCCCTCTCTCTCTCCCTCTCTCTCTCACTCTCTCTCTCACCCTGAGCTCCCCTAGAGCGCCTGTGACAAGTTGACCAGAGGGAGAGCAGGGACAAAAAAGGCCCTTAGAGTTTTGTGCCTTGAACAAGCTTCCCTGCCCACACATGTACACATGTACACACGCTCACACACACACACAAGCGCACGCACATACCCAAGGGCGGCTAGCTCGAAGGGGGTTGCCATGGAGACAAGACCAGGGCGAGAAGGAGGGGAGGCAGAGAGATGGATGGTGTAGGGGAGGGATGGATGATGGCCAGGGAGTGATAGTTTTTAAGTGTCGTCCTGGCTTTGGAGATGCTGCTCCCTTGTTTTTTCTCTTTTTGTCCTTACTGCTAGAGGACATGAGGTGAGGATTGCATCTGTTCCACCTCTTTCTGCGCCATGTGCTCAATCAATCGCAATCGAGTAGGTTGCGAAGGAGAAAGAGTAAGGTAAAGAACGGAAGAGCCAAATGAGAAGAAAGGGACAGGATGAGGAGAGGGGGTGAGAGAGGCAGTCCACTAGAGAGTGCAGCGGAACTAGAACCTCTTGAACCGGTTGAGTGGATAATTGGTGTGTGGCAAGCTCTACATGTGAATGATTAGTCTGTGTGTGTGTGTGTGTGTGTGTGTGTGTGTGTGAGAGAGAAAGAGATATAGTACTGATCAATTGCTGAGTGAGCTTATTGTCTTGCTTTTACTGACCCCATTATCATGAGTGCAGTTTTTTTTTCTCTGGTTTGTGTGTTTGCATATATTGGAGAGGATGGTTTTTTTTTTCAACATTTATCCCCACACACATCAGATCCCAATTAGATGCCTGCATATGTGTGTGTGTTTATGCATGTCAGCGTCCCCATCGCATGTCTTTGTGTGGGTACGCATATCTGTGTATGTTCAGGAGTCATCAGCACGCCCGGCAGCATACTAATTATCCCCTTCACCTCTCTCCCCGACTCTTCCCCTCCCTTCCCTCTTTCTCCGCTGTTATCTTCTCCAATCCTCCAACTCCTCATTATATCCCACCTTTGTCTACCCCCTCACCCCCTCCACCCGTCCCGGCCCCCACCCGTCGCCTCTTCAGGAGGACGCCCGTGCCGATGTGGTGGACAGCGTGGTGCGGGACATCCACAACACCCAGTGCCTGTTGAACGTGGAGTACTCCGGTGTCACCTGCCCCCACGTCACGCTACAGTTCGCCGACACCAAGGAGGACGTGGGCCTCGGCCTGGTCAAAGAGGGCATGGTCATGGTGGACGTCCGCAAGGAGAAGTACCTGCAGAAGATGGTAAGGGAAAAGGTGGAGGGGTGCATGAAGGGAAGGTGTTCGCAAAAGATGTCTTGAAACCTGAAATGCTGCTGTGCCGTTTCTCTGGTGACCTTGTTTTCATTTTCACGGGTGTTTCAGTTGTGACATCAGTCAATTTAATTGTAGCCGCCATTTAAAAAGGTCTTTAAAATGTCTTACATTTAAATTTGACACCCTGTCATCACCCTTTCCATTATTCATCATTGCATTGTTATCATTCAGTATAATCCTCATATAGCCATTATTGTCATCATTATAGACATCATGAAATCAGTATAATAAACAGCATGCAGTTATCATTGTCATTACCATCATACAGTCATTTTTTTATTTGTCATGTGACGAGTATCATTTTTGTCATTACCATAACCAGCACATTAGTCAGCTCAGCTACCGAGACTGGGGATGCGAGGGGTTTCCATCCTCATCGTCATCATTATCCTAACAGTAGCATTTGTCTCTATAAACCTCAGCCGCTGTAATGAAATGCCAGAGCGCAGCACGTTTGTTTGCATAACACTCATCTAATGTTAAAAGGTCCATATGCCCCCTCTTAGCTCTCACGGTCTGCCAGCCCAATAATTACCCACGTCTCCATGCTAGCATGGAGCTCAGCGCTCATTTTCATCTCAGAGTTTTGTCATTTATGTCTTTTCTTGATGTATGAAAGCTAGCGTTCAGCTGAGTGCTGTTTGGTATTTTGATGCGCAACACTGTGGCATAAGAGGCATCATGTGTCTCCTCACTTGTCAGTCCACACACACAAACATGCACACACCTCTACGATTTCCCTGTGACGGCGGCCATTTTGTCAGATTATGAAGCATTGCTCGTTTACTTTCCTCTCATTATGCTAATTCGCCCAGCAGACTCAAAGCCACTCTGTACATGAAAGATAAAGAAGAACGAGGGATATTTATTCCTGCTGCAATTACTGCTCACACACACCCCCAGCATTAGTCTCTCTGCCATTTACTTAAAAATTGATACACACAAAGGAATGGAGAAATATGCCTACAGGAATGTAATTGTTCATAAAAACATATGAATGCATTCTCATATATAGTAGACACAAGCGGCAAATGCACGCACATTCTTATTCACAGCCTCCCTCACACACACACAGTCTCTAACTCGCTCATTTACCGTCTCTCGCTTACACACAGACACATGCACATACACACACACACTCTAAAAGCATTTTCAGTCTCTCAGTCAGTCAGTCAATGCACTGTGCATCATTGTGATTTTACTCCAGAGAGTGTTTTGGCCTCTGACCTCCAACCAGTAGCGAGGAACTATAATGCAGCCTCTGGGTAATGGACCCTATAGAAGCAGGGCAGTGATTAAAACCTCCCAGGCACAAGACTAATAGGCTTATAGACTACACAGATTTAGGTTTTGTTGGATCAAATGGTTTCTCTTTGGTATTCAGCAGCTGTTTCTCCAGCGTTTGCCTCCTCCCGGTCGACTACAGACTAATATTTTGATCTGCAGACAGTTTAACAAGCAGCAGTGTTGCCAATGTGCTTAGAAGTGTGTGTTAAAGTAAGCTCTGCAGCATTTCTCGTTGGTAATTCCACTCATCGAATCTGGTTCCAGGCCCAGAACCATCGCCAAGATCTTCCGCATTTCCTACTTGGGGAGAAACAAGCAGAAGTCCACGTCATTAGGCTACTTTTCAAAAGTCTTTACTTCACAGTTTAACTGCTGTGTGGAATACATAGACTGCAATTATATTCTAGTTCAGTGTGGTACTGTATAGCTTAACAGCACCAATACTGCAGGGTTAGATGTTTGATTTTCACTGAGGTATCCCATGCTGAATATATTCACTCACCGTACTGTATGCCACTTTTCCTGCTATTCCAAAATGTTCAGAATCAGTTTCCTAGCTGAAGAAAAGATGATCACTATTGCTTTACTATTTCTTTGCAAGGTGAATTTCTGATTCAAATATTCATTGACAGGATCGCAGCTGGTGCGACAACAGAAAATGTTATTTCACGCGGGATATAGTAGGGGAAAAAAAGTGTTACAAAGTGCAACCTCTAGTAGACCTCTGGAGCTGCACCACCATTCTTTTATCCTTCTATAGAAAGTTTCTCTGGAGCTTTGGATAGCGTGGTATCCAAGCCTGCTCACTTGCTGGCTCACCCCGAGCTCTTTCTCTCCTCTTTTCTCTCTCTTCACTCATCCGGACTATCAGCCACCTTCTAAAAGTGACTTTTGTCCTTCCTATCTATTCCATTTTTGCTCTATTCATTATTCATTATCCATCCCAGGGGATTGGAACATGGTCATTGTTATCTGCACTCTAGTGCTAAGCATTGCATAACAGATGGGCTGTAATGTACACTGGCACATTATAGTGATATCAATAGTCAGTCGTAAGTGCACTGAAGGTTAACAGCAGGCTTTGAGGATGGCATTGTCCCAAGAGAGGGAAAGCGGAGAGAGGGATATTCATCTGTTTGGGGTTTTATTTCTCTTCTCAAATTCTTTGTATTAAAGCCTATATTCCTGGAGGCTCACTAAGTACACCATATGGATAGCTACTGTTGTCACAATATTGTCACAGCAGCCAAAGATAAATAGTCGTCAAGTGAAAGTGTAGGTGAAAATATGATCATGTGCGTGCCAGCTGCTGTTATCTGATCGATGGGTAACGGGACGGAGGGGCCGGGCGGTGGGCTAGATGAAAGCAAGGCAGGAGAAAGAGGAAGTACAGTAGGAGATGGGTGGAAAAACGGAAAAAGAGCGCAGCAGTGACACACTTAGAGAGGGAAAGTGACAGAGCGACCCAGAGGTGTGGATGCAAGGATGCTAAAGAGCTTGGATGGATAAAGCATGCAATTAGAGTACGAATTACATTGTATCCTTCACAATGGAATGACCCAAAAATGTACATTAAAATCAGAGCCGAGCACCCATATGCATTACATACTCTGTTCACTTACATTACACATGCTTAATACGCACGCACATACATTTTTAAGCACCTATAAACACAATCAAGGAGATTTAGTGTCATAGTGCAAATACTAATCTGTCATACATCTGGCATATCATGTGTGGCCCTTCTGCATTCAGCCATGTGTTGTTTATATGATATTTAGATTATTCCCAGTGAGTGATATCATGCTTTATACCGCTCATATAGCATTTGAAGCAGAAGGGACATTATGTGCATTTGCATATATGAAATGTAGAGCGAAAACAAACATGCATGCATAATCTGTCACATAATCTCTATTTCTTTTTAAGGGCCAATGCTCTTAGAATATAATGGAGTTGTCAAGAGATGTCAAGCAACACTCACTTTGTAATATTCTCAGGTATTTAAAAGTGGCATTTGTAGGAACTAATATCGGAGACGGTATTACGGTCATTGCAGAAATCGATTTTATGAAGGAAGATTGAAAGTGAAAGTGACTTGAAGTGAAATTGTTAATTTTTCTCTAGCAGAAACATTCAGTACCATCTTAGTTAATCCATTGTTTTCTTGTATTAATGTTACCATAAATGAGCTGTGTGTGTCGGCATGCTTGTGTGTGCATCAGCCAGTGTATCATCAGGGGATGTTACTCGAGTGTGTGTGTGTGTGTGTGTGTGTGTGTGTGTGTGTGTGTGTGTGCATGTACATGTCAGCCATGCAGGACAGCGACTCTTGTAGACAGGAGGCAGTCTTTCTCATCACTGGTCTCTATATGTGAGTCAGAAGCTCCCAGTAAAACTCAACCAGCCCCACAGCTTTGGCAGGCCAGACGGCTTGCCCTCCCCCCAGGCACCCCACACACACACACACACACACACACACACACACACACACACACACTGGATAAAACGTCCATCAGTGCTTGCACATACACACTATTTTTTCCCCAGTGTTCTTCCCTCTTGCCTCTGAGCCCCTGACCATGTGTGATGAGATTGGAATGGAACACACACACACACACACACACACACACACACACCAACTTCATGCCCTCTCCACCTCAGGCACAATGGGTATACCATGCCATCCTTAGAGTGTCCTGGCGCCGTCAACCATCCACTACTAGAATGGCAAGTTGCCACGTTGGCACACGGCCACCCACTCGCCTACTGTGCACTCTCTGTGCACGTCTCTCCCCTCATCGCTCTTAATGTCTCTCTTCATCCGTCCCTCATTTGCTGACTTTTTCTCCGCGCTCTCGCTCCCCCTCTGTCTCTCCATCCATCTTGTGGGGCCTGATTTCTTCCATTCCTTCCCTCCCTCCCTCCCTCCCTCCCTCTCTCGGCCCGCCACATCCCTCAATTTTTCCTCCTCTTCCTCCTATCGCCTCTTATCTTTCCATTGCTTTTCTCTCTGTCACTTCTTTCTCATTTACTTCCCTCTGTACTCTCCGTTTCTCTCTTAGTCCTCCATTTCTTAACCTTCTGCACATTACTCCCTCTCCCCTCTCTTTATCCCTTTTTTTTTTCCATTAATCAATGATTCACTGACTGATTCACTCTCCTTCTCCTCCCTCTGTTCATCTTTTTTTTTTCCTTTTACCCTCTTTGTTCACGTCGTCCAAAGTGAGGTTGAGCGTTTCATTTAGACGGCAATGGGGAGGCGGTGTGCGTTTTGCTTTTGCGTGTGCCAATTTGCATTTTGTCTCTGAGTGCCATGTCAGGATGAACAATAATCCCCAGGAATTAAAGTGGAGAGGCGCTCAGATCAGACCTGCCGTTGGCCTCGTAATGAGCTGTGATTTAAAATGCTGTTATCGGCAATTATTTGCGCCTTGCATCAGCCGACTCTGCCCTGTTAACCCACACTAGGTTGACAGTAAAGCCTGCCTTTCATATTTCATTTTGAAGTGATGGCATATAGAGAGACAGGAGATGTGTGTATGTGTGCTTTTGTATGAGAGTAATTACGAGAGAGAAACGGAGGTAGGGGGCCAGACGGAGATCACATAGATACACTAGAAGCATTTTTTTTTCTCCATGAGACCTGATTGAGCCCACAAGAAACAAGTGCTTGCAAACACTGTCTCTGACCCACACACCTCACATCCAGACCTGATATTTTGTGTCGCAGATGCTCTGAAATAAGTCTGCCATGGCAGCTCAAGTCAAAGACGGCTATATGGTTAGCGGTCTCCTTTGTGCTCTGCTGCCTTTCACCAGTGTGTTCTGTCAGCGGCCAACAACTTGATGGATTCAACCTCTGGCGAGCCACCGAGCGCTAACCGTCTCGCCCAGTCGCCTCGGCTAACTGACATCAGCGCTAGCCCCCAAAGTTCATTAGCGCTACAAGCTAATAATCTCCCGTTTGCTAATTACAAGTCAATTACAAACACGGAAGTGTCTGTCGCTCCCTCGCCAGCCCAATTATTATCAATCACCAACATAGCGTGGACCTGCTGTATCGACCCAGGCTTAAAAGAATTTCCAATATGTTCCCTCCTTAAACGATAAGGATACAGAAATGGTATTCACAAGCCTTCAGCAAATGTGCGTTAAGACATGTTCCCGTCTCTTAGATTTATTTTTTATTTTTTTCTTAATGTTTCAGTGGTGTGCGTGTGTATCGGAGCAGAAGGCGGCCTGTGGGGAAAACAGCTGTGAGGTGGTTGTCTAAGAAAGACTGAAAGCTGTGGATGGGAGAGGAGGATGAGAGGCCTGGGATCTTTAATTACCCGCTAGCCCCCTGGGAGATGTAGTTTTAGTTTTTCCTTTTATCTTCTTTCCCCATATTGTTGCTTTATTCACATCTAGGCCTGGGTTTTTCTCTGTTTTAGGTCTCAATGTTCAAGAGAAGACTTTTTAGGTTGTGAATTGCTTTGCGGGGCGATAAGGGCAGCCTTTTAGCAGCGGCTCACGTGAGATGCGCCTCTTTTGTACTTATCTGTGTCTCTGCAGATAAAGCGCCTCGTGGGAAGTGTAGTTTTCTTACAGTTTGCAGTTTAGATCCCCCTGTGGAGTTAATAGCCCGTCGGTTCCACTGCGGTGTAATTGTGTTGGCGGGGGGGGGGGGGGGCTTGAAACGGCGGATGAAATGCCTGGTTGGGAAGTGCAGGCTCACCTATGGCTCCACACCGGGAATCCTCGCAGGAAATCAGGAAGGAGGCTCACACTGATGACGCCTCAAGGGAAGTGTAGTTCCATTTATCACGGTGTAATTGCGCTGTTGGGTACAGATGAGGTGGCTCATGGGATATGTAGTTTGCAGAAGCCGCGCTGTTACGTCACTGGTTTGGGTTTGCATTGTAGTTTGATTGTGACAGTGTGATAAGAGAAGTTTTAGCATTTATTAGCACCGCTGTCAGGTTGTAGGGTGTGGGTAGTTGTAGGGTGTGGGTAGTTGTAGGGTGTGGGTAGTACACACACACACACACACACACACAAACACACACGCTCAAAAATTTAGAGGCATTCTGGCAAAATTCTTCACCATGTCACCCTTAAATGGCCTTTAGCAGTGTCCGGACCACCAGTTGACTGGCTGTCAGCTTGCCACCCTCCCCATCCACCCACTCGCCTGCCATGAGCCATCAAGAGCCCATACACACACACACACACACACTCACACACACACACACACACACACACACACACACACACATACACACACACCCCCTCGGTGCTTCATGGGTGTGTGAAAGCATGACCGCTCCCCACCGATGGCTCAATACCTCATTTACGAGTAAAGAGTTAGAGATGGAGCATTTTAATGGACATTTTCTGCTCCCCCGTTATTGACTGCACACACACGCAAGCGCCCACACACGCGTACACACACACACACACACAGGCAGTCACCTCCCCTGCTGTCACTGCTCTGAGGGCCCCTTTGACATGTCCTAGCCGACACGCACCACTACCCAAACGCCATTCCGTCCTCTGCAGTTGCACACACACATACACACACATATACACACACACACACACACACACACACACACACACACACACACACACACACACACACACACACACACACACAGTCATACAAACAGTCATACAGTTTCCCCTCCCACACCCTGGGGTGAGTAGAGGACAGACAGAGAGAGGAGAGCAGGGAGTGAAGGCACCAGGTCATTCAAACTTATATTATTTTGCGCTGTGTGACCTCACTAGAGAGGGAAAAACACAGGGATCAGAGAAAAAGAAAGGTATTACTCTTTATCCAGCCCCAATTTGGTGTGTGTGTGTGTTAGAGAAAGAGAAACACAAAGAAATTCTTCTCTGAATGTTTGTATGCTACATTATGGTGTTTATGTAAGACTTGTTTTCTTCACAGTGCCCCTGGGACTGAACTACAGAATGTACTCTGTGATATTGGCTGTCATTCTTTGCATTTGTTGTGTGTGCACGTGCACGTGCGCGTGTACATGTACGTGCCACATGTGTGTTTCCTCCTTAACTCTGTGAACCCAAGCCGGTGGGCTTGTCACGCCACGTTCCCGCCAATGCGCCTGATCCCCTCCGACAGCCATGCTGGGGGGACCAGCATGCAACAGGGCACAATCCCAGCATGCCTCGGAAGGGACTGGAATACACACACACATACACACACACACACACACATTCTTACACACACAAAGGCATGCTTTTCTTTTCACATCCATAAAAACGGGCACATTCAATGTCAATCTCGTCCTCTCATGTACAGTCAAACACACTGACAACCCCCCTCCTCCCTCTCCCTCTCTCTTTCTCTTTCTCTTTCTCACTCTCTCACACACACACACACACACACACAGGGGCAGTCCCTTGAGTTCTTCTCTGGTTAGCTACGGTGCTGATATGACAAGCCTTTCCCGATCAACCCCCTCATACAATGACAAGTCTAGGGAGACTTTTTTTTTTTTAAAGCTCCGGCCTCCTCACCGCTCACCATGCAGTATTCATACACTGTGGCATGTTGAATGAGAGATATCGCTTAGGAGTTACAATCCACAGCTCAGCCGACTACACTCAACTTGAAAGAGCGCAAGTTACAGACATAAAAGCCATTGTTATGTTCCGGCGAAGTGCTCCGACGACGATCTGTCTTCTTGAGAGTTTTGTGCTTTTGGAGGAGTCAGAAGGGGGGAGCGATGGCAGGCGGAGAGAGAATAAAACGAGACGGGATGAGGACTGAGAAAGAGCAGACAGCGAGACAGTAGTAGAGAAAAACAAGAACAATGGGGCGAGAGTAAAACGTGAAGGGAGTTGGAGAGACAGCTTTTTTTGGGGGGGGGAGTGTTGGGAGTTTGACTGCTCATGTCTGGGAGGCAGTGTGTCTGATCTTCATTGCTGTTAATGAGAGAGGCTCAACATGGAGGACAAGTCCCATTGTTCCCCATCCACTCTAATGGCTTTTACGTGGTTTGACATCCAATCTCGGCGGGGAAGGCCAAGAGAGCACGCCCAAACACTGAAACTGCGATTACTCAACTCGCTTTTCACGCACTCTCCATCCAAAACCCTGTTTTTCTCAAGGTTTTTTTTTTTTTTTTCTCCTGCGCAGTGATATCAAAAAAGAGGCAGCTCACCTACGCACCAGACGCGCACAACCTGTCAAAAAGCTGCCATCTCATATCCATCACATTCACACCACGCTTACCAGAACACCACCTGGGCATGGCATGTCGGCCAGCCGAGTGAGATGCACACACACACACACACACACTTGCTCTCAGGCAGACAGATTCACAGCCAGGCAGACACACTGACTTGTGCCAAAACACCAGACTTGCACCACCTGTCATTCATCGTATTGCAAATGTCACACATACACCAAGACACTCTCTAGAATATTACCTGAATGCACCAGAATTGGATCAAAGGGTATTTGTAACTCATTCTTAGTGTTTGTTTTAGCCTGCATGGAGCACCAGATGGGTGTTTTTTTAATGCATTGAGACAGTTCAGATGCTACCAGGTAAGCTGTCCGTCACAGAATAGTATGGTAAATTGACTGAAATGCATACTGTTGACATGAAAGTATACTTAATTGACTCCTGTAATCAGTTAAACGTTCAGTGTGTCAAACCCTATCCATTTGGTCCTCCAAGCTGGGTAAAACAGATGCTCAAAATCATTCACAAGTACACGCATTCAGGGAGACACACACACACAAACCTCCTTAAACAAATAGCATATTCTCGCAGCTCTCTGCTACTGCCAGTGGCCGTGACCACTGCCCACCAAACTGGGTAGCATGGCATCTGTCTGGCATATGGGAGCTCTGTAGGGTCATCCAGACAAGCACGCCGTCACCCGCCGCCTTCTGCCGTGCTACCCCCCCCTCCTCCAAACACTCTGTTTTCTTTTCCTTATCCCCCAATTCCTTATCTTATTTGTATTCTCTTCCTCCCTTTTGTTCTCTGCGATATCCTCCTCCGCACTCTCTCTCTCTCTTCCTCACCTGGTGCTACTGTAGGAACACCTTATCAACCTCAGGCTTCATCCTTATTTGCTTATCTCTCCTCTGCTGTTCAGTACGTCCTTTCTTTCCCTGCGACCCTGACAATCCTGCGTCATACCTCTTGTGCATCTTCCTCCACCCCCCCGCCTTTAACCAAGCACTTGTGTTCCACAACTAGAAACCTTCCTTTCCCTCGCCACTTGAAGTCATTTCCAGATATGAGTTTTTGCCTCTTTGTTTGCGGTCTGAATGAGTCATTATGCCTCTCTACTGGAGCCAATAGAGAATCTCTGAAAGAAGGATCCGGTACAGGATACAGGGAGCTATTCAAAATCTGAAGCCAATCATCATTGGTGTTCAGCTGCTCGCTGATTGGCTGTTGTGACACTGCGCTGAAGTGAGTGGAGCAGTAAAGTATGAGGACGAGCCAGGAAAGGCACCCTACCAACTAGGGTACAAAGAGGCTCACCGCGATCGCTCCCTTATGGCAGCCTATAATCTGTGTATATTGTACTGTAGTGCACTTGATTTAGCATCTTTTGTGGAATATTTCTGTATGGGGCTGTGTGAGATTGTATTTGAATGCAGACTCTTGTATGTAGATGCACACTCTCTAAATCCCCCATGCAGAGCTTAGAATTCAGCAAAAGCATATACTAAATATATATGTTGAAATACACTTTTTCTGTTTCCTTCAAAGTGTAGGTGCAATTTTCCTAGTTTTCTGATTTCCCTCGTCTCACAAATTGACAGTTTTTCTCCCTTTGTGCTCATTTTTGCTAGATCCATTGTGGGTATTTTGGTCAGAAATGGTACCCGGTTCCATGCCATTTTAGCTTTCCAAGTCCAGCGCTTTGGGCCCGATCGCCAAGGAAAGACAGCAGGGCAGAGGAAGCTGCTAGGGGCATTCAGAGCTTCCCTCCGCAGCACAAATGGCATCGCTGGCCTTTTGTGTCTGTGAAATATCGTCGGCTGGGTCTCCCATATGGTGACATCTGCCTGATGGGACCAAGATGCCATGTCCCAATGCCTTCCAAAAAATCTCTCCTTTAGTTGGCTTTGATGGATGACTTCTGCAGCCACTGCAGTTTCCCTAGCCACACGCTCACACATGCACTCACACGCTCATGCGCACACACACACACACAGATTAGCTGTACAATCCAGCTGCAGTTCCATTATCTTTGTGGTGCTGTGTGTAGTGTAGCTATCAAATCAACCTATGTACACCAGCTAGCTAAGCAATTAAACTCCAGAGCCCCATCCATGCTCGACAGTTTTAACATCTGGCATCCTTGTTCTTTTCTGTCTGTCTGTGTGTGTGTGTGTGTGTGTGTGTGTGTGTGCGTGCGTGTGTGAAAGCCAGCTCATCTGCTCCTATAATAAGCTATAATACACAGTGCACAATTTTATCCAGTGCTAGAACACAATGACTCTCTTCTGCACTCTTTCCACCTCCCTGTCTCCTCCTTTCAAGTGTTTTTCATTTTTCTTCATTCGTCTGACTCAGTTGCACTAATTTTCCCTTTGTGCTAGTCCCTCTAATCAAAATCCAACTAACTTTACTCGCTCTCAACACGTGTACCCACACACATACACACACATGCACTTATCTCCAAGCCAATAAAGACACACCGCCCTCACACATGTACAGACATTCGTGGGTATCTACAAATCCAAAGACTTAACTTTTGTAAGTCTACACCCTCCCCACACATACAAACACATTTCCACAGACACACACACACAGAGAAAGGGAAGTGAACAGGGTGTGTGTGCGTTTGGAGGCCGTTTGGAGAGCTTGGTCAGTCTCTAACCACTCTGACTTTGCAATAGTAGAGAACCGCTCCATTCACAGAGTCTGTAGTTAGAGCTTTCTATGCCTATACATGTGCACACACTGTACCAACCTAACAAAACAGTGCCTTGGTCTCTCTTTCTCTGCCCTATGACTCATCACTGGTTCAGTCAATGAGGCTAAATGGCTGCTCTAGCAGAAGCAGTCAATATGCTCAACGCTGCACATTGGCTTTCTCCTCTCTTTCTCTACTCTCTCGCTTTCTGCATCCCTCTCTCTGTCCTGATTGTCCACACCATGTCTAATCCTTTGTGTATGGTAATACAAACAATTGCGTTCACACAAGCAGACACACACACACACATCAGCGGCCTTTGTGGTTCCAACATGTGAAGCTGGATGGTGTTGGAAAACAGCAGGTGTGTTCATTCAACTTTCCCCAGATATTAAAAAAATACGGTGATTCTTGGGGTGGAAGGACCAAAGACCTTTACCACACAAACGCAAGAGTCTATTGGTTTTCATGTGCACACACTCATAAACGGCACAAATGCACAGATTTATATAGATTTGCTATGGCACACACACTCACCTATCCTCATACAGTGGAGAAAACCTCTGATATGCCATGTTTACAAGTGTCTCACTGCCACCACCTTACAATAGAGCTCTGATTTCTCTACTTGAAGCGCAGGTAGGGCTCGGGGCTCACCCCCGTTTAGCTTATAGCTCCCTTAAGGCATTCTGTGGATGCACTTGATTATAAATCGCTGCCACAAACCAGCAAGGCGCTGGCCCGAGGCTAGCGGGCACAAGGGGGGTATGAGAGCCTCTCATCTTGAGTGGCTGTTGTTAGCGTGAGCCGTGGCAGGAAGCGCTTAGCGACTGTCTGCACGCTGTGGATATAGCGATGACCCCCAAAGAGCGAGCCGTAATGCGCTATTGTCTCGCGCTCCGTATGGTTTGTTTGCGTGTTTTTCAGCTCCACATCCCCCCGCAGCGATGTCACCGCCGCTCTGCGTCTATGCGCGCTCCACAAGAACACTGTGTTCCTTACATCCCGTGTCGCTGGGTGGGTGTGTAAGTGCCCTTCTGAAGAAAAAAAAAAAAAAAAAAGAAATGTGTGCGAAAACTCCATGTAAGCAGGTGAAAATGTGTCTCTCGGGGCAGAGCGGGAATAAAGGACACATTGATTCACCTTAATCCTTTAAAATCCTCCCTGTGACGCAGCGATGTGATATGCTAATGTCTCTCTCTTTCTGCCCTAGGTGACAGAGTACCTGAACGGTCAAGAGTCTGCCAAGAGTGCCAGGGTAAGTTGCTTCATCCCAGCCACCCAGTTCTCTCTCATTTTCTTTCTGTCTTTTTGTCTGACCCCCCCCCCCCCCCCCCCCCCATCCCTTCCCCTTTCCCTTGCCAATCATTATGTTTTGTCTGTCTCTCTGAAATGGGGGATTCAGAGCATCCAATGAATATGAATTGCTGTGAGAAATCTAATGTTGCCAAAACAAGAATACATTACAACACTAATTACTTTCTACACCAACTACCAGAGAGAAAGTGTGTCTTTCCTGCTTGTTTTTCTTTCTCTCTCTCGCTCACACTCTCTCGCTCGCTCGCTCTCTCTCTCTCTCTCTCTCTCTCTCTCTCTCTCTCAAGATGTGACACATTTCATTGGCAGTCACCAGTGTCCTATATGGATGTCTGCCCACAGTCTGTGCAGGCCCATACTGTGAAAATGGGGGTGGGGGTGCGATGCGGGTAGAGAGGAGGGGGGAAAATATTGGAGAACAGGAGGCAGCACATGTCACACTGGACTGTCCTTTCCCACGTTAAGATGGCTCAGGACCCAGTTCACTTTGACACAACACAGCTTTACAGTATCCAATGAAAGTGGCGCCATTTGAACCTGCTAAACCCACTGACCAGTCAGACATCTGCTTGAGTTACTGCCCATCTCAAAATGTCATCAGACATATAAGCTTTCGCCATGCCCTTTTGAAAACAGTTAATAATAATAACAACAATATTTATATAGCACTTTTCAAAACACTCAAAGTGCTTTACATAAAGTAAAAAAAAAAAAAAAGATGAAATTGAAAGCAAAAGAAGTGAAAGCAAGGTGAGAAATTTAAAAGCAAGGCAACATGAAAGTAAACCATAAAAGGGAGGTCAAATAACAATTTATTAAAGATCATGACATAAAAGCAAGCCTGTAAAAGTGAGTTCTGGGAGGTAATTTAAAAGATGATACAGATTTAGCCAACCTAAGCTCCTCGGGCAGCTCCTTGCAAAGTCCAGGAGCCCTGATGGCAAAGGCCCGATCGCCTCTTGTTCTTATTCTTCGACTTTGACGGCAAAGCGTCGGCTCGCAAACATCTGAGGTGCCTTTCACAAGAAAAACCCCTGGAGCTCGCACTGACAGTTGTATCCAATTTCGTTTTTACTCATTTTTGATTTATGTAAATGTCAAGCATGGTGGCTCAGACTCCTGCCAATAACCAGTCAGAAGCTCACCCCGCTGACCTCTGATGAATTATCCCGTGGCCTTGCAGCATGCCCAAACAATCAACCAGTCAGCGGCGGAATTGACTCTAATCAGAATCTGAGTTGCTGCCATGTTTTCGGGGCCTTTGCGGGGAGGAGGGGAAAGAAAGGCAACAAGGCAAGAGAAGGGAAACGGCGATACGTAGCGGCGGCGTTCATTCATTCGTCCTAACGACTAGTGCTAATTAGCAGAGTCACTAATTAGCTGTGAATCACAGAATTAGCAGCTGAGCACACATGCCTTATGAGAGCCAGGAAGAAAGGTCGGCCTCTGTCTGTCACTCCCACACAGACACACACCCCTCCGACTGCATATGTACATTTTTTTCCATCACGGATAAATGCGACCTATTCCATACGAACACCACTCCAAACCACACATACACACACAGCGCCCATCACTGTGTAACAAAGGCGACATTTAGCTGGGAAACGCATGTGACGGTTTATGAGGCGATTGCCCGGGAGTCTGGATGTAATGGAATAGGAGAAGTAATAGACTGGGTGGTGTTTGAGGCACTGTGGCCCTCCAGCACAGTGGGCGAGCACAAAGAGCCAGATTAAATGATGATGATGATGATGATGCAGGCGCCTTCGCACTGGCCTGTGAAGGTAGTGATCTCTATCAAGGCAGCTTTCTGTCTCATCCTCCCCCTTTCTTGCTCTCTCTCTCTCTCTCTCTCTCTCTCTCTCTCTCTCTCTCTCTCTCTCTCTCTCTCTCTCGACCATTGAACATGTAATGTGCTAGAGAGGTTATTGAAGTCCCGTTCAAAGCGATTGGGAATGTGACTGCATTTTACGGTTGTTTGTTTCATTACGGGCAATAAAATCTCTCTCTATCTCCCCATCAGCTCAACATTTGGCGCTATGGAGACTTCCGCGCGGACGACGCCGATGAGTTTGGCTACAGCCGCTAAAATAAATTTGGAAAAAAAAAAAAAACACCCATGACCATCCAACCAACACCATTCCAAAGACCAACATGGAAGACGAGAGATGCATTTGACGGAAGACAAAGCAAAAGAATGACCGGAAACTAAATAAAACTAAACGACAAGCATTGACACTCTTCCTTTTTTATTCAACATTTCATCCCTCCAGTCCTGTCTTCTCTACTGCTCATACCTTTTTTTTCTCCGGCTAGCCCTTCTAACTCCAAAAAGAGCATGCTAGCGATGCTTAAAGAAAAAACTCATGCAACGGTGACATTCAATTCATCCTTTATGTTCCTACGGGCCACTGCCAGCTCAAGCAGCCTGCACTATTGCCAATCTGTGTTAATTGCCATGTTACCTTTTCAGCAGACTTCCTGTTTGACTGATGTCACAATGATCCCTTTCCAGCCAATCATGCTCTTTGCTCTCTGACACCCTAGGCCAATCCCTGCTTTCCTTTGTACAGGAAGGGACTGAGTATTTTGGGGGAGAACGTTGGATTTTTGCAAACAAGAAATGCTTCCCTGATGAATGACATGTAAATGTGAGGATATGTTGAAAAGTGTAAATGGAGTTTATTTTAGAGAAATAGGTGGAGCCACACGGAAGAAAAACAAAAAACAAAAAAAAAAAAGGATGAGTTTATTTTTGTCTTCGATGTATATCTGTGTGATAATGACATTTGCCGATGTTTCTGTAGGGAGTGTTTTGTCGTTTATTCTCTATATCACTCTCTTTTATGACCAGAAAATATGGACGCCTTGATATGACATTTATCATCATCTCTCTTTCTCTCTCTCTCTTTCTGTAATGTTTACATTCTAATGGTTATGATCTTGTCTTTGGCAGTCTCTCTCTCTTCTCTCGCTCTCTGTCTCTGTATGCCATAGCAGAAACAGTGTATGAATTTGTTTCCTTATAATGGACCTTTGCATTGTATTAAAAATCTGCTGAATAAAAATAAGCAAAGTATGAGTATGTTTTTGTTTTCATTGGATTTAAATACCTGTTTGAGTTAAAGCAAGTCCTAACTTATAACAATTTATGGCCTAATCTGTTGTAATCTGTCTGAGTTGTTGACATAAAAAGCTGAAATAAGGGAATTGGAGGGAGTTTTTCTCCAATTGATTGACAGTTTTTGATACAAGGACTGACGGTGATGCCTAAATATGAATTCTACTCATAATTTGGGTTTGATTTTAATAAACAGTAGTGTCAAAATGAAAGAAGGCTTCTGCACAGTAAAATAATTTATTACCTTTAAGACAAAATGCTCTGATGAAGGTCATTGACCAAAAGCTTAGCAATTGTGTCAATAAATATGAAATTTGCAATGGAGATAGTGAGCGGACTTCCATTTTGAACCAGTTTAACCTTCGCCCCCAGCATGGAAAATGTGCGTTAGCTCCTCTTATCTATTGCTATTTAACAATAGTGTGAAATAGACTTGTAATTTGACTTGCTAAAGGATGATCAAGTTTATGCAAGTTATGCAGAAGGGCAACCATCTACATGTGGTAATGTCGCTAAGAGACTATAGGATTTTCAGCCATGTCTGAAATGTATTGTGTTGTGCTTATGTAATCTTAAAGCAAACAAACAGGGAAATAAAACGTGGATCTGCAACCGGATCACCTGTGGGTTATGTTTACTAGAAAACCAAACTTGTTTGTGCAGTATAAACATACTTAGCCACTGGTTTGTCTTGTGTTCCGCAGATATTAACAAGAGAAGATGTATGCCAGTGGCGCTGAATGAGAGAGACTGAGGTCGTATTCATAGTGCGGTAGGCAGCTAAGATAGTAAGTAAGTAAGTAAATTATTTTTCAAAGTGTCATGCACCAAAAGGTGCCCAGCCCGCATGGGCTTACAAGACACTACAAACATAACAAACAAGAGCAATAACATAGTGAGAGTGAAAGAACAAATATAATACACCTCCATACATGTCAACCCAAATATGAACACAATTCTGCTCCTTAGACATTACAGCTATAAAACATAACTTAGACACATCTGAGGCACAGACTGTGCCTTTAACACATCAAACATAAAGTGCCCTCCTACGCTGTTGGCAGGCATTTAACACAAACTGAGCTAGGTGAAACACTTTGTCTGTAAATAGGTACTGAAGTCTACATTCATCAGACATATCAGGACATTCTGCAGACATTTTACAGAAAATCCTATATCTAAGATTGTGATATAATGGACAATAGAATAAAAAGTGCATTTCATTTTCGACCTCTCCCAGATCACACAGGTGACATTTTCTATTCTCCTCTGGAATTGAGTGGAAGTGTCCGGTTTCCACCTCCAGAGGCAAGATACCACATCTCAACTGGGCACAGACAGACCTCTGTGCTCTGGTCAGGCAGACAGGCAGCTGAGGAGAATTCCTGCTCCTCACATCACAGGCGCTGTGGTCAAAGAGATTCAGCAAGTTTCTTTACTGATTGGCAATGATGTGGTCAAATCATTTTACTGTAGACTAAACAATATGTCAGAGATAGGACATTTGTTTTGTGTTTACTTAAGAAGGTGTTTTTTCCTAACATTTTTTTCAAGTATGATGTTTGACTTTATTTTTCCCGTTTTTTAATTGATTTTCAAAGGCAGGATTAGTTAGTTCATGTATTATTGAAATATGGGTTGAAAAGTTGAAATTAATTTGTTTATACGTGCAATGAATAGTTTAAAAGACACTCCTAGATATCTGAATTTGTGACATGGAAATTACTTTTTGATTACAGACACAATTAGGAAATAATTTATCATCTTGCTTGAATGTGCACAGATGTAATCATAACTTGTGAGCTATACATGATAGAAACATGGGGCTTTATGGGGGATCATTGTTTTTTTTAAAGTAAATCCTCATTTAAATTGGTGGTACTGATCCTTACATAGATATTTGGATGAATACCCTCCATATTTTGTTGTTGGACTTCTTTGTTGAAAGTGGGCTTAATCCTTTGGTGATGATGTACTATTACAGTAATAGAGGAGACCTTGCTAAGTGTAGCCATCACTTTAGTTAAGTTGTAGTAGTGAGCTATTGGGCCTATTTGTGATTTGATTTAATTAGCGTGTAAATAGTAGTAAGCTCGTTTTGACTTGTTTTGACTTTTGTGTCAGTTAAACCATTTTTGCAGCTACCCATCAGTGGTATGGTTAAAAAAAAAAGATTAGGGCTTTAATGAAGCGCTCATAAACATTTAATATGGGCTGCTATATAAATAAATGCTCCGTTCCACATATTAAGTGACCGTTAAACTTGGCACCCAGCGCTTTGCCAAATCTGACATAAACCACTTCATTGCCTCCTCATCTCATGGCACTGTGTGTTTACAAATACAGAATGTCTTTTGTCCTAAAAGGGGGTTTAAAGCTTGCTTCATAAAACCATTTAAGCTAGAATGAACTTGAAGAGGCTACAGCTGAGCCAGGACGGATCGTACTAATACAGCAACACTACTGTATGCTGGAATATTCAGCATACAGTACTGTATTAAGTACTTTACATCATCAAGGTCACCTTGATTGAAGAGACTCTTACATTTACATTAAGTATGGAGGCATGGTAACCTCGGGGAAAACACACGCTCACCATCCACATCTAGTTATTTTCTGACCCGAGTGCTGGAGAAGAGGCTGAAGCAGATGCTTTATGTACATTAGAGCCATATAGCAGATGCTCTCATCCACAATGGACGTCCATCAGTCCAGGAGTACAGTGAATGACAGCTCAATGCGTGAAGTACTATCTCCAGAAATAGATGTGTGAAAACACTGTGCATATTATATTCAGGTGGTATTTGTCTTATGTCTTTTCACATGGCAGAATAGTTTATTTATCTCCTGATAAATGGTATAGATGTAGATGTAGCGCTGGTGAGCAAAGTGGTTTCCTGGACAACAACAAAAACAAGCACGCGCACGAGGACGCATGAGCACGAAGGAGACTAGACAATGTACTGCACAATGTTGTGTGCAGAGGGAGGACTTTAGGGCTTCCAGGTTGTTTTTCTTCTCTGCTCACTCAATAACTCAATGTCTGCAGAAGAAAGACAACTGAAAGACACAACTGAGTTTGGGAGAGCAAAGAAATGAAATCGTAATGTTGAGTGGCAAAAAGTCATGGATAATAGGAGACATGGTATTAATACTGGAGAAGGTTTTGATTGGTGGAGAAAAGTGAAGTTTGAGAAAGCATTTTGTACCGATGTGGACGTAGCATTCTTCTTACTCGACTGGTAAGTTAGCTTGCTAGCTAGTCTAGCTGCACTACTTGTGTTACAATCCCTATATGAGCTGGAAAGGGTTAGGGTTCTGGTAAATGTGCCTATGGCCTGAAACGGCCGCAATTTGGGCCGTCAATCAAATGAAGGGGCGGAGCTTCCTCTCCAAGCCGCTGCATTGGAAACCAGATGTAAACATTTTAGTCTTGTAAACATTAAAATTTCAGACTTTCCAAATGTATTTGAAGGTAATGAATGTATTCAATATAGTCACTGGGGTCTAACAGCATACTCTGCCTGAATGAGTAAAAGTATGAATGTTAACAAATCCACGTTGTTCACATGGAAAAATCTGTTGTCTATCTTTGACTATTTTTTGTTCAGTAAAGGAACTAAATCAATTAATAACCTACTCAAAGAGAAAAATCTTACACTCTGCTGTCTCAAAGTTATGGCTTACCAAAGAGACTTTTTTTAACCAAAGAGACTTTAGGAGTTCTGTTCAAAAGGAATTTGACTCGACTGTGTTCTCAGACTGTGCCCAGGTGGTAAAAGCTTAATATCCAATATTTATAAAATCACTGGTAATATCAATCCTCACCCCACTGAAAACCTAAAAGGGGCCTGGACCTCCGACCTTGGTGAAGCCCTAACTAAAAATCAATAGGACCTAATACAAATGTCATATCCATGTGCTAGAAATGGCCTCGTTCAGCTGAAAACATTGCATCGGGTCCATCTTACAAACGCCAGACAGGAAACAAAAGTCTTTTTTCCCGAACGATCAAAGATGTCATGTGGTTTCTCAAGTTAGAAAAATTTAAATCCACGGTTAGAGGGTCCAGTCATTCTTTTATTAAAATATGGACAACCTTTTTAGACTTTTATGACTCCCTACAGGCATCTCTTGACAAGGATGAGTGGAGTGGAGTCCGGTTACGACCAATCATGCGGTCCTGTAGTTCATCTGGTCGGACATGATTCTGCCACAGGAAAGA
Source organism: Centroberyx affinis (assembly GCF_046629955.1). NCBI lineage: Eukaryota > Metazoa > Chordata > Actinopteri > Beryciformes > Berycidae > Centroberyx > Centroberyx affinis. Next base: position 349,777 of record NW_027281764.1, read on the forward strand.
TTAAACTGTTTTTAACTACTTTATTGTCCCATAATGGACAATTGCTTTCCAGCCAGGGTTTACAATAAAAGCACACATTAAAAACACATAACAAATCGCCACAGTATATACCATATGGACAAACATCAGTCTGTAAGCCCAGACAGGGTGTTGATGGAGTGCAATAAAGTGGCTCATCAGTGCAAAATATGGAGTTCTCATACAGCATATGACACTGCATCGTTTCATATGCAAATGAGGCAATCTAACTGCGGTGGGGATAAAAGAGTCCCTGGTTCAAACTGTCCGCTGAGAGGGTGACCAAGACAGTCAAGAACGGCACTCAAAGCTACTTAACGCATTCAAATTGTGGTTTAAAAAAAAAAAAATACAGCTTCTTGGCACTGACATTTTCTTGGCTAGCCGCAGAGACACGTTTTTCAGTTAGAAGTGCCAGGAGGACTTTTATTTTTTTTTATAACTTTCTTCACCTGTGACGAATGACATACAGTAGGTATTAAATGAACACGGTATTAAAGCTGACAAAAGGTATAAATCAGTATTCATGAATGTGTCATGTACTGTAGCTGTTGGCGAGAAGCTCTGTCACCAACACCCACACCCACTGGATGCCAGTCTTCATTCCAGGTGCCACACACAAATCAGGAGGCGCCAAATCAAAGATGGCCCGAGCAATTTATCACCAGTGTTCGTGTCCAATTACCAGAGGTTGGGATGAGGCAATATGCTCTAAGGGCAATTAGGAGACCTGTCTCTCTCTTGTCAGCTGACTCATGGACTGGGCCAGTTGACTTTGTCCTTCAGATCCACGTCCTTTCTCTGCCTTTTTTTTTTTTTGGTCACAAACTATCCATTGTCCTTCGCTCTCTCTCTTCTCTCTCCCGCTTTCTCTTTCTCTCCACCTCCCACCCGTATCTCCCCCTGTCCGCCTCATTGCTTCTCCTCTCTAAGCTGATGAGATAACTATTACGCCTCCTGATGGAAGAGGCAAGGCGTCATGGAAAATAGGAGAAGAGGTTCTCTATTAGAGCTGTGAGATAAGCCTTCTGGCTTCATCTTCTCTCTCTGACTTCTCTCAGTTTGCGAGGCATTCATAGTTGAAACGAGGCCCTGCGGACTAACAGGCAGATTATAGAGGAGTGTTGTCAGCAAATTGTTTGCTTAGATATGTCGATTTTTCGGTGCCTACTGCAGCATCGGAGGCAGCCAAGTCAAAACTATGTCAACAACAATTAAACCAATGTTGCCTTGTTGGGAGGATAGAAAATGTAAGAGAAAAGCAGCCATCACTGAAGTGCTTTTTTTCAGTCGGGCAAATGCAAATGTTTTGTTCTGTGTTCTTTGCACGTGTTTACACATTTTGCCAGTGCATCCGCAACACTGTGCGAACGAGAAAATAAAAAATCGATGACTTTGTTGTGAACAAAAATGAAAGAGGAGAGGCAGTATCTTTTTTTCATGAGCCCAAAGCATGTTTCCCCTCCGAGGGGTTTGGACGAGAAAATGAAACCCATCTCAATAATTCACCAACCTGAGAAGAAAGAAGAAAAAACTTTGAGATTTGTGGGCTAATAGAAATGTGGGATACAGTACTCAATGACACAGTGTGTGTATGTGTGTGTGTGTGCGCAGGTGTGTGTGCAGTAGTATTAGTGAACGCTCCACTGGTCACAGAGGCCCACTGTCAATAAGCTGCTGTTCACTTGGGACAGTCTTCGCTCTTGAACCTTGCTGCCTCAAGTCACACCGAAACCTTCCTGAATTTTAGTTTTCATCTTTTATTTGGGACAAAACTGATACCAGAAAATGTTTCATGGGTCGTTCCAAAACAGGATTCCATGTATTAGGGTATATCCCTTTTACAAGTGGCTGAAGACACTGTTGTTAGATGAACCCTCTTAATATTTTAACAGGCCAGCAGTTGCGGAGGTCAGGAGGTGATTTTTTTGCATGAAGCAGAAGGTAAAATGTGTGTTTTGGCAGATAATTCCATTTTTAATGTTAATATGCTCTTCTGAATTGTAAATGTATTCTACATGCTATTCAATTTCATGCCCAAAAAACCCCCAGAAAACCTTGCAGTGCTCCCCTGTCTTTCCTTATCTCTCAGCAGCAGCCGCTCACGCCGCGCCCTCCATCCTCCAGCGGCCCGGTTCGTGTCCACGTTTACCTGCTTCAGCCCGCACCGGGTCTCCAGAGCGGTGGCCGGCTCGCTCGCAGTCGACTCTTCTCGGATCCAGTCAGAACTCCACAAATTCTGTCCGAAAATGCTTCCGCTTTCTGTCGAGAGGGTCGCTCAGCGTGCGAGCTTCAGGCCCACTTCGCAATCCGCACACGTCACATTGCGGGAGTTTCTCTAACACGACTTCATCCATCATATCTGAATGTCTTCATCGCCGTGGTTCCAGGAGTGCGCGGGGCAATTTGAACCCGCATCACTCGTGTCACTGGAGTCATCTAAAGCTGGATTTATACTAGCGGGACAAGTGGCCAAATCCGATTTTCTGATCATATCTGAAGCGGCACCGCACAACACTTTTATAGGTGGCATGAATCAGATGTGAGAGCCCTGATCCCGCCAGAGACGTGTTGAAATGACAAACACGGGTCCTGTGTGTCACCAGGGCCGCTCATGATATCGCTCATAACTGCATGGAATTCGAAGAGTCGCAAATTTGATGCTACTGACTCTTTTATTTTTACACTGCATCATTTTTTTATGCAGTTATCCTACTTTTGTTCTTATGAACAGATGGTGTTGCATCATGACTGAGCAATTGGAAATGCACATAATGATATGCGCAGTATACACAGTACTATTTGAATAGCAAGAATTATGTGTAACGATTTATTAAGCCTGAGTTAGCTCCTTATTGAGAGGTCAAAATTGCAAATCTCTTCATTGCCATATAAGCTGTATAATTCAAGTCAAGTTGAGTGTTTGGTAATTTTTATAACAGTGGATTCAATTTTATGACAGCCCTCTGGCCTTCATCAGAGACTGTTATGAAATTGAATTAAACGTTGAAATATGTCCTCTTTGTCAAGTGCTACCTCATTGTTTTGAATAGACAATCTGCATAAAAATAACACACTGACGAGTCTAAGCACAGTAGCAATTCTTCACAGGAGGGCAGTCAAGCATGTTTTATTTACTGGCATTGTTTGACACATTTCAAATCCATGAAAAGCTGTTTGTGTTTGTATTTGTACTGTACAACTATTCCAGATGATGGCTACAACCCTTCCATCTTGTTCAGCTAGTGACACACTTCATGTGCAATTACATGACATTCACTTTAAATATTGAATTTTGGTGTTTGACATGGTGTAAAATGCTGTGTGGATATGTGATGTTTTGACAAATAGCATCGTTAATGGAATGCCTAGCAGCCAATCATATTGCTCAGTTGGATCAAAATCTTATATCACATAGAAAGTGATAGTGTAGTATCTCACAGAACAGTACAGTATATCATAGCAGCTTATTGTATAAGTGGTGTGAAAAGACCACCTTTTAAAACTCAATAGGATCACCATGCATTCAGAAACTCAGCTTGTGTTCAAACCACCCAAGAAATGATCTCAGACAAAACAAAGTAGCGTCAGATTCAGCGGCTCACAGCAATAAGCAGCTGTACAAAATGTGAGAGATTATGGGTTCAGTGCTAATCTTAAGTGTCTGCTTGTGTTTTGAGAGCACACATCCAGACAAAAGGAAAAGCTCTCAGAAATCAAACTCAGCAGCTCCACTCGGCATGGAGGATATGACTTTGACATCTGACTTTTGTTTTAATAAGCGAGCTCCCGCATCCGGTGGAGTGACTGAAAAACTCACCGAGAAGAAGGTCAGAAGCAATAAGATGCATTGAATCAATGGACTTCGCAACCATGTGAAGATGTCGAGGTTATGGGGGTTGATGTTTTGAAAACCAGCATCCACGTAAGTGTTAAAAAAGCTCTTGGAGAACATATTGCAATGAAGGAACGAGGCATAAACTGTAATTTTACAAAAATTTCAAGTGCAAATGAGATTTTGAAAATGGTGTGTTGAGTGTTTTGCCGAGTTACAGTACCAATATTCAGTTTGTTATCTGTGTCTTGGTATTATACATGTATATATAACTGCCAATATTTTTATGTTTTATGTAGGTATGTATGGAGCTGTCTCTGTGTGTGTGTGTGTGTGTGCATGTGTATTCTCTTGAAACAGCGGCAGCCTCTTTTACCCATTTTGTTAAATTGCAGCAACATCACTTTCACTCCATCAGGAATCAAATCGACCCTCAGAAAGAGGCTTTTATGGCAAAAACCAGGTGCTTCTCCCTCATCATCATATACACATTACGAACCCCAATAACATGTAACTGTCCAATTCAGAGAAGATTCAGACCAACTCCCCGGTGCATTACAAGCAGCTCCATGTCTCACTGGGCTACCTCTAACTGCCTCTTCATATTTTATCACGTATTATTGAGCCGCCTATTGGAGTCAGCTTCTGCATCAGTGTTTACACAGCAGAAATGTCTTTACCCCTTACATTAAATTGCTGGTTTAGCGACAACTTTGCCTGCCATCGGGGATCAGGCTGTATTTATACCAGCGAGCTGTTTCTAAACGTAGCTTTTGTTCTCTCTTCTTCTCTTATGTATACCAGTGTTCACACTACCAACAGTTTGGCGCCTTTGGATTCAAACCAGCATCTCAGTGTGCAGCACATGTACCTGACTAACTTGTCAAGCCACACAAAAACCTTGCTTTGCATTTGTCATCTTATTCATATACAGTAAGTACCACCAACAAAAACCTATTAGATTGTGTGGTGACAGGTGTCTGAACCTCCTTTTACTCTCACTGTCAGTGACAATGATAGAACATAATAACATAATGTCTGGTGGGAGGTTGAACCTGGGGCCATGTGTTGCTCTGATATCGCCTTACTCCACTGAGTTAACTACCCAACTGCTTTTCTGAAGACTTTGTCAGCTTATTTATTATGTCCCGCCACCATGGTACATGATCTGATTAGATTTTGGAGCACCTTGCTGCATACATTTGCATATTAACAAGGAAAAGAGTGGTTTTCTTGAAACGACTATAACTCCTTAATGCTTTATGATACGGAGTTCATATTAATATGGCCCATGTGTTATGTGAAGACAAGTATGTTGACATAGAAATATTTGCCAATTAATGCATTAATTAGCTTCATGAATGACCTCATTAGCATAACTGGTTGTGCTTAATATATGATGGTGATTATGGCGGGACATTAGGTAGCTCAAGTGCCTCTTGATTTTCCTACTACTGTTGCCCACTGTGGAAATACAAGAGAGCTTAAGAGGTGCTCTAACCCAGTGGTTCTCAACGTGGGGTCCAGGGACCACCAGGGGTCCTTGAGGGGGTTCCAGAGGGTCCCCAGCAAACTGATGAATTGTTAAACTTCAGCATTATTGACAGTCCCGGGTTTCCGATTTGGCGATGTAGGAGGACGCAAAAACGGAGGGTCTCCCAATTAATCTTTATATCTACACTTCAAGCATGAACCCCTTGCCAGAAATCTTTAGATTAAAGACTAAGTTAGCTTTGTATTGTTCTGACAACAGAATGAGCAATTCTAAACAGAAAAACGTGCAGTTGCAGACTCCAACAACAAGATCTAGTGTCGCTAGCAAACTACAAGCATGGCTGCTGCTTCTCACAATATCCAGCCCTCTGAGAGAAATTCTGCCGACTCGTTTTCTATGGCTCAGCTGGTGGCAGAACTAGACAAGCAACGTGCGTCTTAAGGAAGACATAGCTACTTTGATTCAGAACACTGTCAAGCCCCTGCAAAAATCAGTGGATGCACTACGCAACACTGTCAGCACCTTCCAGAGCCGTCTAACAACAACAGAAACTCTGGCAGGCGATAACTTTGAACATCTCGCTGCAGCGGAAACTACAATCAAGTCCCTGCAAGCCCAGAACGCTTTTCTTTTAGATCGTTTGGATGATCTAGAGAACAGATTGCGCAGATCCAATTTACGTCTCCTGAATGTACCTGAAGGTAGTGAGGACGGCAAAGACCCAACCACGTTTATTTCGGAGCTGCTGAGAGAAGTCGTGGGAATGGAGATATTTGCAACCCCACCACCACTGGACAGAGCGCATCGCTCACTTGGCCCCAAACCCACAACTGGGAAACCTGCAAGAGCATTTGTTCTATGTTTTCATCGGTACCAGGATCGGAAACTCGTTTTAAGATGGGCTAGGCAACACAAATTGAAGTGCAAGGGAAATACACTGAGAATCTATCCTGATCTAAGCACTGCCCTCGCCAAGAAACGCGCTGCCTTCAATTTAGTGAAGAAAGCCCTTTATCAGAGAGGAGTGCAGTTCTGTCTGATGTACCAAGCCCGTCTAAAAGTTACGTTCAAAGGAGAAAGTCGCACATTTGAGACACCAGAGGAGGCCGATGTTTTTTATGAGCAACGTGGCTATCCAGCAGGATTAGATTTGTTCAGATAAACCACCCCAAATATGAAGAGATGAGCGCATATTGACTTTCCCAATAACGTATATGTATCTGTATTGGTACATTGAGAGAGCATGGATACATCATCAATGGGTCTGTTTTTTTATTTCATTGTTCTTTTTTCTCTTTCTTTTTATTCATTTATTTATTTATTTATTCAGTCTTATACTCTCTGTTCTACATATCAGATTTGTTATAGACTGCTTTGGACGTTGGACGAGTTTTGGGGTTTTTTTTGTTCCAGAATGGAATACAGACACAAGGACATGAGGTATTTGGAAATTTGAACTGGATTGACTGGAATCTACACTTTTCTAAGATCATGGGACAATACACAAACTTTGTTTACACCTGTTTGAGTGATCTACAATTTGTTTTGCCACCGGCCCTACAGGACTGCATGGTTATATTAACAAGTAGAAGCTATAACAATTATGGACGTTTGAAACCTCCTATTTGAAATGGACACTTTCCCACTCATAGAACATTAGGGTAAATCACTGCTATCATTGTAAAGCAGGCTCAATGATTGGGATTACACCATGCAATAATATGATCTAATCTGGCATATTACCTTATTCTCTCCTTTCCGCTTACTGGTTTTTAACAAATTCCCCCCTGGCGGTAGGAGAAGTCATAAAGATGTTTCTGTTATTTTGAAGTATAATTTTGAAGTATAATAGTGGTGGTCTAGGCATAGTGTAGCCTTAATTCACATTTATATTAGACTGAACAGGTGCCTCTCTGGATCATAGTGTTTGCCAGCTCTCTTTTTGGTTGCATATCTAAATGGATGCATATTAATCGTTAAAGGGAATCCAACTTAACTTGCCTCACAATGAAAGTATATTAAGATGCGCTCAGAGCGAGGAGAAAAAAAAGTGAAATTTGATTTAATTAATTAACTATTATTATTTATTTTTTCTTTTTCATTTGATCTTTTTCATTTCCATATGGTAGTTGTTTGCCAATATGTGCTGCCAAATATGGTTAATAAAGTTCATTATTTTCTGTTAATTTTCGGGAGTCCTCTCCAGAGTAGAGGACAATGGGAAAACTAGTTCGTCGGGAGCGACACTACAGTACCAAGGGCCAATATTCTTCCTTTGTTGGGAAGATAAATAACGGGAATGGGACAGGTTTTTTGTTTTTTACTTTTTTTGTTCTAAGGCTATTCTTGTATTTTCTTGTTTTACACTATGTGTGCTTGTTAATAAGACAATTAGACTAGACTCTACAAATGTTAAATGTAAATCCACTGTTTATGGATGTAGCACATTGTTTGAGATAACCAGTAACTCCCCTTTATATAACCTCTAATTTAAAAGAACTACCAATGGGATTTACAAAGATTATCTCATGGAATATTTCAGGATGTAACCAAAAGGAAGAAAATCCTCACATATCTTAAACAAAATAGGTCAGATATCGCTTTGGTGCAGGAAACCCATTTAAATGAGGAGGAATCAGAAAAATTTTAAAAAGGGTGGATAGGTCAAGTGTACTATAGCACATACAATACTCGTAGCAGGGGTGTTAGTATTTTGATTAGGAAAAACCTGGATTTTCAGGTTCTTAAATGTCATACGGATGATAATGGCAGGTGGGTAGCCCTGGATGCCAGGTTGGAGGGTCAGAGACTTACCATCATGAATATCTATGCTCCAAATGTGATGTCTTCAGATTTCTTTGATGAAGTCTGTAATATTATTAGAAATATTGGAAATCAAAACAATACTTGGTGGAGACTTCAATCAGGTCAGAGATGTTCAGTTGGACAAATCTGGCGTTAGACAAACCACATCGGTGGCTAACACAGTCATTGATACTATATCAGAAGAACTTGGCCTGGTAGATATTTGGTGAATACTTCACCCCCAAGAGAAAGACTTTAATTTCTTCTCCCACCCACATACCTCTTACTCTAGAATTGATTATATTTTAATTTCAAAGGGTATGGTGGGCCAGATTCAGGGTGCCTCAATTGGTAATATAGTTCTTTCTGACCATGCACCAGTCGATATAGCCTTAACTAACTCCAATGACAAGGGTAAAACTACAAGATGGCGGTTCAATAATTCACTATTGCAGAATGAGACATTTTGTAATTTTATAAAATCTGCAATAGACGAGTACTGGATGCACAATGATGGTTCTGTCTCGGACCCTGGAATCACTTAGGATGCATTTAAGGCATTTTTAAGGGGCCGACTTATTCAGCACTGCTCACTGCGCAAGAAGTTTGAGAACGAAACATTGATGAACTTAGAACAAAAAATGAAAGAACTAAAAAGGCAATATACAAATCATGCTGATCCAGCAATTTAAAATTTGAGGTGAACAGTATTTTGCAAAAGAAAATTGAATTTGCTATGTTCTGTACCAAAGAGCATTATTATGAACAAGGTGAAAGAGCAGGCAAGCTGTTAGCAGATAGGGTCAAGCAACTTGGTGCCCAAAACTTAATCCCCTCTATATTTAATGACAACAACGACCTGATTACAGAGAAGAGAGAAATCAATGAGGTTTTCAAAAACTTCTACCAAGACCTTTATACCTCCCAAGGTGAGATATCGGTAGACCTGTATGATAATTTTTTTTTTCATCTATTAATCTTCCCTGCTTATCCACACAAGATAAGAACTCATTAGACGGTGACATTACACTACAGGAGATTCAGGATGCTATAAAGGATCTTAGATTAGGCCGTGCCCCAGGAGATGATGGCTATCCATCTGACTTTTATAAAAAAATGTAGTGATGTTTTAGCGCCAAGACTACTATTGGTATTTCGTAATGCCTTAGAAAGGGGTAGGCTCCCTGATAGTATGAGATCAAGTATCATCACTTTAATTCATAAAAAAGGGAAAGACACCCAGCACTGTGGCAGCTACAGACCTATCTCACTTGGTAATGTTGAGGGAAAAATACTTGCCAAGATACTTGCAAAAAGACTTGAGAAGTTACTACCCACCATAATATACTCAGATCAAGTGGGATTTGTTAAAGGAAGGAACCTGAGAAGACTTCTGCATCTTACAGTATGTGGAAATCCAGAGATAGTTTAGACCCTGTCGTGGCCTTCTCACTCGATGCGGAGAAGGCCTTCGACAGGGTTGAATGGGGGTTTTTGTTCTATACACTGGAGAAATTTGGTTTTCGGACCATCTTTCTCTGCATGGGCAAAGCTTTTACATACGGAACCGATGGCTTCAGTTATGTGCAATGGTACTATGTCATCTCCGTTTGGGCTCTATAGAGGCACTAAACTGGGTTGCCCACTCTCTCCTCTTGTTTTTGCCATTGTGTTAGAGCCTTTAGCCATAGCGCTGCACAATAACCCCAATATAAGAGGTATTACAGCAGGACAACGAGAACATAAGTTACTTTTATACACTGATACACTGACTTTTATACTACCTCAATTAGGGTAGATTGGCCATTTAAATGGGTTTCTTCAGATATGGTATATTTAGGCATTAGGCTCACACCAGGTACTAAGAAAATGATGCAGATTAACCTTCAACCTATTATTCACAATATCCAGGGCCTTTTACAAAATTGGAGCAAATTAAGGATATCCTTATTGGGTAGAATGAACTTAGTAAAAATGATTATAGCCCCTAAAATAAACTACATTACCCATATGCTGCCACTTACCTTTCCACCATCCACCATAAAAGAGTACAACAAATGTGTGGAATCTTTTGTCTGGCAGGGGAAGAACCCCCTCTTTAATCGTACAAAGCTCTACGCAGCTAAGTATCAAGGAGGACTTTCCCTTCCCAGAATAGATTGGTATCACTGGTCCTTCTCACTCTCACAGTTATCAAAAAATAATGTGGCACCTGACAAAGCCCCTGCTTGGTTTAGAATCGAAGAGGAGCTACTCGACCCCTTCCCAATACAGGCCTTTCTAACACAACTAGGTCGACCAATACTCCACCAAAACCCAGTTTTGGAATTTTCAAGGGAAAGTTGGAAAATGGCCCATCAATATACAAAAGGTAGCCCTTGGCTTACAGCGAAGGCCTCTATTTGGCACAATAAAAAACTCAAAATAGCTAATAACTCCTTCTGCTGGTTCCAATGGGTTAATGCAGGGATTTTGTTTTTAGAGGATGTCTATGAGGATGGTCATATGGTCTCCTTCAATTATTTGAAGCGAAACTACAATCTGTTACAAACAGACTTTTGGAAATACTTACAGCTTAGACACTGCTTCGTTTCAATGATTAAGACCGAACCTAACCCATCGACACGTATCCAAGACCTGTTAGTAGCTGTCTCTCATAGAAAATGCGGCACATCAATATTCTATGACTATATTAAGGGTGTTAATGCACCTAATCTAGGTGCACTTAAAATTACGTGGGAGAAGGATACAGGGAGAGAGATTAAAGAGGAATTATGGAATGAGGCTGTGTCCTGCTGGCATACCTCAGCCCGAGAAGCTCAATCACAGCTAATCAACTATAAAATTCTTAATCGATGCTATTGGACCCCAAGCAAAATGGCTAGGCTCAAACTAAAAGATAATGACACCTGTTGGCACTGTACTAATGAAGTGGGAACAATGATACACATGTTATATGACTGTGATAGGGTAAAGGAATTCTGGGAGAAAATAATATCCTTTGTAAATAAGGTACTTAACCTGTCATTAATTAAAGATCCCGCACTGTGCATGCTAGGTATCTTACCTGAGAATCTAATCATACTCCGGCGACAGGAATTATGGTGTCGCTTAGCCATGCTCTCTGGCTGCAGAATTATTTTAAGACAGTGGAAGTCAACAACGCCCTCCTCATTTGAGCATTGGCTAGAGCTTATGTCTAATATTGCTAGCTATGAGCAAGTAGCATTCAGAGTTTCAGGGAGACATGATCTTTTTTTGAAAACATGGAGCCCTTTTTTAGAGCTTGTTAAAAGCAGATAATGTGTATTATATGCATAACAGAACCCTGTGCTGCTCACTCTTTTTTTGCTGCGGAGTCTATTGTTGTCATGTATAGCTATAATACTGCCAAGTCATGTTCTTTTTTTCTTAGATGTGTGTATTTATGTGTATGTATGTGTGCGTGTGTATCTGTGTATATGCATATATGGATTTATGTGTGTGTGTGTGTATATATATATATATATATATATATATATATATATATATATATATATGCACACACATAAATCCATATGCATATACACAGATACACAAATATATATATATATATGCATGTATATATGCATATTTACATATTATTTTTATTTTTTCTTCTCCTCTTATGTGAGGTTAGGGATGGAGTGTATGGGGGGGGGGTGGCCTTTGTGTGCAAATAAAAAAATTATGTAAAATGTATAAAAAAATAAAATTACAAAAAAAAAACAACTTCAGCATTATTTCATTTACAAGAAGTTAACGCAGTTAGAGATTGTAGAAGAATGACTGTTCTGATCATAGTTTCTCTGTTATCTTTCTACCTACAATACAAATAGTCATGGAGTTCTAGACAAAATCATATCTGACAATAAAAATATTCTCAGATTTGGGTCCGAGAGACAAAATCTCATCAAATGGGGGTCTGTGGCTCTAATGTGGACTGAATTTAGGGTCCTTGATAAGAAAAAGGTTGAGAATCACTGCTCTAACCCATCAGGAGTCCTCAACTGGTGGTGTTGTGAGAAGACTTACCATTGGGAAATGTATAATGATGTGTGCATGAAACACAGACACAGCAGGGATATCGCAAAACAATTAAATCTTAATCAAGCAGTCAAAATTTACAGGGCCAACTCAGTCTGATCTAGAAAAATATTTGATTTTAGACTGGAGGGAAACCAAATCAGTCAGAAAGTCTGATTTTTTGGCGGTCTGTCTGTAAATCCAGCTCTTTTGAATGTTGTTAATGCATCCAATTTAAACATCTTAATGCCAGTGGCTTAAATGATATAGACACAGCCTGGGATTCAAATCCATGATACTCATGAGATGTGTTTGCTCTCTCAGTCTCACCATCATTATTCCAGTGAGCCATCTGCAAACTTCTCTATCCTGCCCATTACTTGGACTCTGGGATCCAAAGCCTCTATGTTCGCACCTGTCGGCAATGTCCAAATTGGGCCATAGAGCTCTGGAGTTCGTTTTACTCCTTACCATTCATCATATTTAAATGAATTCACACCCGCTGTGGTATTAAGTGCTGGTCATAGCGGTGCACTAGGATTTAATAACGTGTCACATTCACTGTACTGTACTTGGACATTACTGTATTATAATGTGCATCTGCTGTTTTGGTCAGACGGGAAAGCGGGGTTAAGAAACAGGATTATAAGCCTTAAAATAAGCCTTAAAATACTGAACAATAGAACTTTTTGTTCTTGAAGAGGAATCATTGGTTTATAAGGCACCCCAAAGAGCTAGTATTCAAGTTTAATTAGGCATACATAATCCAAAATATATAGATTTACATGTAATTCCTCTTCAGTTATCTAGCTAACAGCATAATCCTGCTTCTTAAAATTCCCCCACCCCAGAGTATTTTTTTCTCTTTTCTGTAAGCTCCTATTACAACTGCTAGTCCATTACATTCTAGTTCCTAGATAGTGATAAGGTTATTGTTAGTGGACACAGAAATGGGGATTTCATCCTACAATGTAAGCTAATTGCCAACAGTATTAGCCCACCGAAATGAAACTCTGAAGCTCTGCAAAACATATTTTTGTCCATTTTATTCATACACTAGTGCAGTGCTCGTTCAAAATAGGCGTAGGCTATCAGTCGCTTGCTTTGAGCCCCGCTGCTGCACAGAGCGCTGTTCGCTTGTTTATTCAAAGTTTATTAATATCGAACGTGTCGCGTGTCCAATCCGACACTGCACGTCCTTGGGTCCCCAGCAATACACCCACCAAGTGTGAAGTAGATCGGACAAACGGTTCTCGAGATATGCAAAGGATCAAAACTATCTTATATTTTAGTAGCCACCCTTTGCCTCAGATAGCAAAGGCTTTGGAAAGAAATTCATACATAGGCATCAACTTCACTATTTATATTTGTCTAAAAAACTAATTTCAAGCATTTAAGCATAAGCCTTTAGATCAAAACGGCTTTAAGAGAATGAAAAACATAGTAATTCAATCAGGTGTGTCCAAACTTTTGACTGGTATTGTAGCTACTGAGCAAAGAATGGGATTTGTAGCTAGAGTTGCAAACTTCAAAAATAAAGGCAACCAATAAAATGCATATCCACATTAATGTCTTCCAAACTGATTTCTCTTTATAGTATAAAAGGTTTAGGTTTCATCATCAGTGACAGAGTCAAATCCAAGCTCATAGCATAAGGCTGGGGATTTGAACCCATGTGGTCAGTAGGCTGATCCATCTGGAAGCCTCCCCACACTGACACAACCCTGTGAGTGACAGAAGGGGGAAGAAGAAGAAGAAGAAAAAAAACAACAACAACACATTGATTTAAACAGCCACTCTGTCATTGTCATCCCCACCCACCCTACATCATCTGGATGTGAATTAGAAGAGAAGAGTGCTTCATCGGTCAGAGGAACTCCGGAGTAGCTCCACTCACTAAGCAAGTGTTGATCCATGCAGAGACGCCGATCCACTTTGACGTACAGTAGTCCATCACCGCACAACTGAGACACTAATGCACTTGTCTGATGGTTGGTTGGTCATTACATAACCAACTTACGTATTATCAACTGTCATTATTGTATGAACGGAAGTGGCGAAGGTTCTGCTTATTGTGAATACACTGCAGGTTTTCACTGAAGAGCGTGCAGGTTATTCTGGGGGTAAAAGTCTGAGCCAATAATGCCGTTCTGAAAAGGAAAGATGACTCATTAATTTGCTCACAGATCACGTATTCAATGTGGCAATATTGCATTGAGGTACTGATTAATAAATATCAGACTGTACTGCTTTTCAGACTCTTCAGACACTTTTCACACACCTTTGTCAAGGAAGGACAATCGTGCTGGCACAACTCCTCGCTCTGCAGCCTTGCTTTTTGGAAATGTATGACTTGATTTGATTTCATCTGAACTGATTTGATCTGATTTCATTTAGGAAATAAAAAAATAAAATTTATGTACACTGCAAAAAATCTCCATCTTAAGTCATTTAGTCTATTATTGAGTCCTAAAATCAAAATTTTGAAGTGAAAAAAATCTGCCAATGGGGTTAGATCATTTCACTTGTTTCCAATGCAAATCAATTTGTTTCAAGAATTTTGTAGAATCAAGTGTCATTTTCTTGTGCAGTGATCTGCCTTATTCTGACTTTCAAGTTATTGACACTCATTTCTATTCCTGAAACAAGTGAAACTGCACTGGAAACAAGTGGAGTTATCTCACCTCGTTGACAGAATTTTTCTCTTGCTTTATGAAAAATTTGATTTGAAGGCTGAATATGAGACGTAAGATGGACGTTTCACTAGCACAGGAAAGTGTTACTTAAAGTTACACTCTGTAACTTGTGCATTTTGGTGGTGCCTGTGGCTGCAAGTGGCGATCAATGGCATACACAACAGGAAGTCGCCTAGGGCGGCAGCTGGCTGGGGCAGCGGAGCGCTGTTCTGTTGATTATTCTATTCCCATGCCCCATCAACTATGCCGCCTCCTCCTCCCGTTCGGTGCCTGCCTTCTGTGCGAACCGCAGCCTCAGTCAAGTGGGGGGATGGAGGAGGGGTGCATGTCAAAAAGCACCGCACCGCACAGGTTGGATCAAAAAGTCGGTAAAACACAACATGCAAGCAGGTAATGACAGCTATGGTATGGATAATGATAGCTAGGGGTGTGTCAAGGGATTATAGGCATGTTATAGGGACACTTCTGTTATTTATATGTACTTATAATGTAATGACATGTGACAGTAGGTTTTAGTACAGTCAGAAGCAACTATGTTATCATGTTCAACACACATTGGAAGGAGTGTTCTACAAGCAGCAGTTACTGTGTGCTTTGGCTTGACAGAAGTCATTTCAGGAGGTTGGGTGGTGGTGATGACTGTGTGTGTGTGTGTGTGTGTGTGTGTACTCCAGTGTGACTGTGTGTCTGGACATGTTATTTCCCAGTGGTCTTACAGTAGCATTGATTCCGCCTTGAACCTGTGAGGGCTTCACTCTCAAACCCACAGGGGATGAGTTTCACCTGGATCACTCTTTCTTCCCCCCCCCCCCCCCCCCCCCCCTTCTCTTTCTCTTTCTCTCTCTCTATCTGTCTTTCTCTCTCTATTCATTTTCCTTTCCCGTGCCCCATCCTTTATCTACGCACAAAAAGAAGCCATTTTGTGACAGTTTTTCCCGCTTTCCTACAAGGCTTCCATTTCAGCCTATATTCCTTTATTACCATTTCCATGTTCCCTTTATAATACGACTGAAAGGGCTTTTTTTATGTTTGGTCAATTTAGTAGCCCGATAGATAACCAGACCTTACCTCCACATTGATTTGAAAATGAGTTAAAAAGGTGTTAATGGAATTTCATTTAATGAGTGGTGGACCAAAAGCTTTTTAGATACACTTGAAATGAGTGAGCCATTGTCTATTCAAGAGTGTAGCTTTTCAAAAAGATGTTATCCAACTCCCAGAATTGTGTTCAAAAGACGTGCCAGATGAGTGGATGAAACTACAAATTATGTTCTATTGATCTTTATTTTGTTGAGCAGAACCACTTTGGTTGAATGGGTTACTATCTTGGCTTTTATCTAAAAGAAAAAAATGAGATTTATATTTTGACAAAGCATCATACGATATCACAGACTTAACATTTATCTCGCAAAAACTTCATCTTCATTAGCACTTGCAGCACTTGATTTGAGATGTGCACTTAAATTTACTATCACACTTATTTCCCTTTCACTCAGGAATCAAGCAACCCCATTGCCTCACACTTTTTGCAGTATCGAAACATGTAAATACAGCTGAATCCATTTTTTTTACGGCAAGGACTGTGGTTAATTTCTCGCACATGCACCACAGTTGATTAGAGTGGTTTCTGTGTAATTTCACAAGACAAGCTGAGACACGATGTAATTTAACACAAAATACCTTCAGTTTAAACAGCTGCACCTGGAAGGGCTTTCAGGTTTGAGAACGCAAATTGACCCGTGTTTGATTGGAGGGTTGTGAGCGCTATAACACACACACACATACACACACACACACAAACTGGGGGAAAGGAAGGTGGGGGGAGGGGCGGACTGGGATGAGCAGCCACTAGAGAGGGCTGAAGCGTGAGGGAGGACATTACACACACACACACACACACACACACACACAGTGGAAACAGTGCCCGTTCTCCTCTCCTGTCTTCTCCTCTTGCACCTTGTTCGAGGAATCCCTCCACTGAAGTGACAGCGCACACCAGAGGGTGGTAACCTCGTCGCCAGAGCCCGCCGCCCCCCCCCCCCCCCCCGGCCACGCACTACTTCCGGTCCGCTGCCAAGCCACACATACACACACACACACACACACATACATGTCAGAAAAGCATACCGCATATTGACACATAACACCCTCTCTCCTTCCCCTCTGGCTTTCATGTGCGAGCTCATCCACCGACACACACTGTACCCATATATACATTCACACACACACACACACACACACACACATCATGCCTCCTCTCCCTTCCCTCCGGCTCGCTTGTCACTGGCGAACACACACGTGAACTCGCACTCACACACGCTCACACAGGCGCTTTCGGTATCTCACCCTCCCCGTATAGCTATGTTACAGTACCCAGCCAACAGCACCCCCCCCCCCCCCCCCTCCCCTCCCATCCCTCCCGTTCCCCACATCCCTCTGCCCGCTGCGCTGTGCCACTGCTCCCAGCTTGCATGTCCTTGCCAAATCCCGTACAGCACCCAAGGGATGCAGAGGTACCCAGTGGTGTGCCAGTGCTCCTTGGTGTCTCCCGTGGTTTGCATGTTTTCTGTCGTAGATCCTACTGCTCTGGGGGTGCCCGCTGCCCAGGACACCCCCCCCCACCACCACCACCACCACCACACACACACCCCTCCGCCCCCCTGTCCCCTCCCCTCCTCCCTCCAGGGTGTGGGGTGTGTGTGTGACTTCTGTCGTGCCGTGCCAGCTTCATGTCATGCCAGCGCCCCGCGACTCGGGAGACGTCGCTCAGCCGTGGCAGGTGGCGGCGGGGAAACATCACAGGCCTCCGAGTGAGCGGGAGTTGGAAGGCTGCGTGTTGAAATGCGGCGCGCCCCGAGATCGGTACAATTACATAACGCGTCCTCTAAGCAACACATGTCAGCAGAAAAAAACACTCCCGAAATCTCAGCATTCCTCTCCGGTAACGCAGAGAAATAGTGTGACCTGAATTGGGAACACAGCGGATTTGTCTGCAAGTTGCTTCCAGCAGTGTTTTGTTTTTGTTTGTTTGTTTTTTTGATCTTTTTGATCTTTTTATCCTGGAGGATTGCAAATTTTTTTCAATTTCAGTATTACCTCACCGGCAAACATCAATAACCGTATCGTCATGCTCTAATCTCCATAGACTTTAGGCTAGGTGGAAACAATTGTGTGACTTTCCGTACTGTTTGCCATCCAAACTATCACTCTCCCTGCCTTGGCAGTAGTGTGAGGACATTCCTTCCATTAGTTTTAAATAAGCAGTTGGTGTTTACCGCTGAAGCTCCTAGTTCTCATTACCGGCCATGAATTTGACAAAGCCTATTAGATTTATTGTATTTATCTTGTGGTGGTTGCCTCTTCTTACCTGTACTTTCACTGTGTGCTAATGGAGCCAGACATGCTACCAGAATATATGATAGAATACTTTCGGCTATTTTCAATGACACACTGAAGCCTAGGTGCCAACTAGGTAGGTACATCCTTCATTTGCTTGACACTTTCAGCCTAATCAAATCAGTGCAGATTAAAAATAGATCAACAAAGAATTATTGTTGTTTTTTTTCATGTTTTTTTTTCTCTCTCAAATAAGCAACAAACCATATTGTTTGACAAATGGAAATTATGCTTTTGGAATTCGGTTGATTACGTGTTTTAGAATCTTTCATAGCTGCAATAATCTTGATCCACTTTTAACTCTTGATCTCCATAGCAACAGGCTCTGTTGTCAGGTGTGCATTGATATGCACCCCACCCATGGCTTTCTCCAATTTACATAAATAACCATTCCACCAGCTTGTCTGTTTCCACGGTAACACCAGGTGATTCTCCAAGGCAACCTCCTCCCACAGAGCAGGTCTGCTGCGCTCCTTTCTCCTTCTGTTGAATTAGTTCCATCACACACACACACACACACACACACACACACCAACAGCCACACCTATGCACAGAATGCAGTAACAGAAAAGAAAAGAAAAAACAAAACAAAAAAAACAAAACACTGCAGAGACATATAAGAACCTCTACACACACACACACACACACACACATACAGTCAGGGTTCTTTGAATTGTCCCACAAGCATTTGTTTGACGCAGGAAGTTTATGTGAGTAAAATATTTACCGCCTTGTCTGGCCTTCAGCTTTGATGGGAATGGGTATATCAGTGGGTGTCATAATATCCCTGCACAGACTCTAAGGTAATGGGACAAGAGAGATGAGCAGAAGTGCCATCTGGTTGTCTGCTTGTCCAGCTAATAGTCTCAGAGTTTATCATGCTTTTCATTGTCTGAGAAGAGAGAAAAGCATTAGGAGCGCAAACACACATTGAACTCAAATTAGATAAGCGTCTCTCTCGTCACTGCTTCTCAGCCGCACTCCCCCGGGGCGGGAACGAGGTTTACCTTAATTCTAAAAGCACACAAAGGCCATTTTGTTCTTCTTCTGTCGTTACAACGCCGTCAACAGCCTTGTGTGGGCACAGGAAGGGTTTTCGGATGAAGTGCCCACCTCGTTATCTGAACACTAACCGTTATAAACCGCCGTCCCACAATCAAGACAACAAGGTGTTTGTGTTATTGTAAATCATCAGAGAAACACAACTGAATCTACCTTGGCGGCGGCTCTGTGTTTCATGCCTTCGAGTATCCTTGGCTCTTTGCCTCTTGATTTCTGACATTAAAACTGTCCCCATGCCATTTGCTACGCATATATTAGCCTTTACGTGATTGATTGAATTAATTCATTATTTTGCTGTTTTTAATCTGCTCAAAAAACTGCCTGTAGGTTGGGGCTGAATAGGAATTACCCGGCGGAGCATAGCTAATTACGATGCATTAGCATATGCAAATGAGAGCCGTTATCTTGTGTACAAAATGTTGCTTATGGTAAACACTGGCTAATCACTTTAACGACTTTAGCTGTTTAAATGCTGGTAATTGCATATTGTTTAAACAGATGGGTTTGATTCTCTGAAAATCAAGGTAGGGGCAGCAGTAAGAGTCATTCCTTTTCCTCTTCCTCCTTCTGTTCTGCCTTGGCCAACGTGCTGCAGCTCCTTTGATGGAGAGATTGAGATGGGACAAAAAGATGTTATCTGGACGTCCTGCCTTTTGTATTAGATATTGGTTGTTGTTGTTGAGGTGGCGTCACAGGAGTTAGTGTGCTTTTGTTTAACAGTGCCACGAAGTAGTGACGCACACACTGTTCAAAGCTTATGAAAGCTTTCGTGTCCTGGCGGCGTGTGAGTCACGAAGGAATGGCTGGAATCAGCGAGGCCAACTGTGTTGACACCTCTCGACGCACACGCAGACATCTTATATCACACATCACACAGACTGCACATGCGATGGAAACGTCTGTGCATAAAAAAGATTCTCTCTTGGAAAATGTGTGATAATGTGCGGAACAGCGGCAGAAGATGTCCCAACTCGCGGATGTGTTGAAAACGCTTGTGAGGGACACTCTCCTGTGCACACACGCTACTGTAAGTCGTTTCAGAGAAAAAGAAAACACAAACAAAGTAGTCAAAGTGTGTCAGTGGAGGGTTTTGTAGTGAAGGGGACCCTGTGGCAGGAGAGTCTCTGTCCTCAGAGGTTAGAGCTGGAGAAATGACAGTGGGCAGAGAGAAGCCCAGGGGCAACCTGTCCAGTTTAGAGATGCTCACATATTTACACCACACCCCCCCTCACCCCCTACACACACACACACTGTATCTTTTGTGTAAAAAGGTCCACAGGGCGATTCAGAATAGTTTCTTTCTCTCTCTCTGTTGTGCGTGCACACACACACACACACACTGTCACACACACTGTCTCTCAGGCTGTGTGAGTGTGCAAGAGACACAAAGAGAGAAAGGTGGAGAGAGAAAGGGAAAGAAGCTGCGTGTGTCTCTCTGAGTCACCCTGCGGACCTCTTACAGAAAAGATACAATCATTTCATCATGTCGCAGTGAACACCTACCTTATCTTTTGCTGTAGGGAACAGGGTGTGAGTCAACCCCCGAAAAAGGCCGTTTTGCTCTCTAAACACGCTCATTTGACGATACAGAAAATCCATGGCAATAATTCGGCCCTGTGTGGCGGTTGGATTTTAACCATGATTGGGAACAAGTGGCTCGCACTGTTGGTGGAGTGCAAAGTAATTGGAATCTGTACTTTTCATTTTTGATCTTGTAGAAAAGCGCAGCTGTCTGGCTCTTAATTCGCCATGTAGTCTGTGTTCCAATACGTTGAGAGCACATGCTTGCCGGTTTCCTTCCTAATAAGACCTTGGTGAAAACAAGAGCTTTGACATACACTAACTTTCACTGATGTAATTTCATCAAAACTGTGTTGCTTAATAAGGGCACAGGGAAGTAGGCATGTCTGAACACATATAGCACTGACAGTGTTTTTTTTTAGTATGCAGCATATGCAAGTGTCACTGTCTGTGAGCGTTAAAGATGTAACTCTAAATAGGCAGGGCTCTTATTTGAAATAATAAACCACGGCATTGTCATATGAATACAGGAAAAGTAAATTTTGCAACTGATACAACACAATAGTGATTCAACCTATACCCAGTTCACGAAAGCTTTTACATTTGCTGTTCTAAACACCTGGTGTCTGGTAGGTCTTTCTTGGGAAAGATGGCTTGTTTGTAATAAATAGAAGAACTTGGGTTGTTAGCATGAGCAGCAACAGCCACCATTAAATGCGAAGCACTGTAGAGCATCATTATATTGAAGAGACACTGAAATGGCAGCTGTGAGCATGAGCAAAAGGCTATAGGTTCAGCTCGAGTGAAAAGCAACAATTGCGAAGTGGATTTTATCCATACTGCTTCACTTTGTTATTCTCAGATTGCTTCGTAATCATCAAATTCAGTGTATGTTTCCCTATAGGGTTGTACCCCTAATAATAAACTTTACTTGTATAGCAGCTTTTCAAAAACAGTTTCTTAAGGTAACCACTGCAGGGAAGCTAAAATTGGGTGATATGGTCTCTATGTTTGACAGAACCCGTCAGACAAAACCCTTGCGGCAGTATTCTGGACAAGCTGCAGGTGTGACAAAGACTTTTGCAGTAATCTAAGCGAGAGGAAACAAATGCATGAATGAGCTTCTATAAGCTGAGGATAGTAGTGGTTTAATTTTTTAAATAGTTCTCAGCTGCAGAAAGCATGACTGCACAACCCCTTTAACCTGTGTGTCAAAAGTTAAATTGGAGTCAAAGGACACTCCAAGGTTCTCAGCTATAGGCGCCACATTGCAAGATAAAATGCCCAGTCTGCTGTCAATTATATTCTGGCAGTCAGGACTGAAAATAACATTTCCTGATTTGCCATCATTATGTTGGAGGAAGTTGTCAGACGTCTCTTAATATCTAAAAGGCACTCATGGAGACTCAAGACAGCTAGGGTCAAGACTAGCTAGGGTCAGCTGGGCTTCAAGGGGAGCTAAAGCTGGGTGTCGTCTGCTTAGCAATGGAAAGACTCATGATGTTTCTGGATAATAAGACAGAGGGGCAGCAAGTATAGGGAGAATAAGATAGGGCCTAGAATGGAGCCCTGAGGGACCCCACAGCTTATATTTTGAGAGGAGGAATAACTACCTATTGAAAGAGTGTTCTATTAGAAAGATAGGACCTGAACCAGTCTAGTGCTATATCTGTAATGCCTACCCAGTGCTTAAGGAGGTTGAGTATTAAATGCTGCAGTGAGATCTAAAAGAATTAAAATTGCACAATGCCCTGCATCAGTTGTTAATAGAAGGCCATTTTTTACCTTCTCAGAGCAGTCTCACCGCTATGCAGGGGTCTAAAGCCAGACTTGAATTTTTCAATTATGTTATTCAAATAAAAAATGAGTTGAGAAAAGATGATTTTGTCATCAACTTTAGATAAAAAGGGACTTTCAAAACAGGCATACAATTATTTAAAAGTGTGAGTTCCAAGTTAGGTTCCTCAAGTAGGGGTTTAAAAAGTAGTTTAATAATTCTTGGAGAAGCGGGCCAAAGGACCTGGTTGCTGTGTTTCCAGTTCAAGGTGAAGGTCAGTGTGAGTGTCTGAGCAGTTGATCCAGCTCAGTTTTCAGTGCCAGGCTCTATGAACACTCCTCAGCCATCCAGCGACATGGGGTAACCAGCTGTATCGGATATTTCCATGTTTGGAATGTTCAATGTTCCGGTCTGGGAATCACCTCCTCTAGAGACATATCCATCTTCCACGATGAAGGGCCTCCCCATCTTCCTTCCCTCCTTCCTTCCTTCCATCCGTGCTTCCAATCCCTCCATTTACCCCTCTTCCCCCTCACACTTTCTTTTTTTCTCACTTTCTCAGTCTCTGAGGGATGGAGGGTCATTAGCAGGTAATGAATGCAGGGGATGTGTGATTTCAGCGAGTGTCTTCAGGGCTAACCGAGTGGGGAACTAGAGAGTGGACATTTTCCTCACCGCTCCTCATCTGTGCTCGGGGGAAGATGGGGGAACTTCTTTTTTTGGCGCCACTCTGGAGGAGAGACGTAGTAATTGGCTCCCCTCGGAGACTGGCTAACGTCGGAGCAAAATGTGCCCAATTTGCTGCGGCCGGTTCATTCCGCATAGCCACATATACCATGTATAATAGATGTGCATCTCTCTTTCTGTGTTCTGGGCGGACGAAGCAGCTCTGATTTTCTCTCTGTAGTGTGTAAGCAGGAGGGGAGTGAAAGCCGTGCTTCATGATTGGATGGCATGCTGGGTGATACGTTGTTGAACTGCTTTGACCGCTGTGCTGCGAAAGCTACCGTCAAGAAGCTCTCTCTGCTGAAATATACATCAGGATCTCTGCCAGTTAAATATAGATGTGGTGTGTATGTATGCTGTGTGAGGACAGTGGTGTAACTCACTTTGTGTGAGTGTGTGTGTGTGTGTTGTAAGACATTGACTGTAGCTCTGTGTCCTATGCTTTCCCCCTAAGTATCGTTGTACCCTGTTGGGGGATGTCTGACAAGTACTCCGGTTTGTTTACCAGGCGTGAAAAAAGGCTGTCTGTTCTATTATACTTTTGAAGTATCCACCGCCTTCAAGAGGTGATCACTTGGGTAGTGCTCACTAATTCATCTTTGTCTAGTTTCCATCTAAGCCGGGACTTCACACACAAGACTGTTTCATCAACTTTATGAATACAAAATAGTGCCATGGCACGCTGAGGGAGTAGCTCAGGACAAAGACCTCTCTTAGATGTAGATCAAAATCAAAGCTGTTTTCAAAGGACAGTGGGTAGTCTAACCTTCTCAACTATGCTCTCTTTACTGAGATAGTAAGAAAGATGAGAGGGATGCAGAGTAGAGGGAGACACAAGAGAGAATGTAATGATGGAATTTTATCCCAGGCCACAATGGCTTTACATGTGTGGTTCCTGAGGTTCCTTTTATTCCAAGCACAGAAGCATACAAAGATGAAGAGTATATTGGGAATTTTTTACTGTTCAAGGCAGTATAGAACATCAAGCTTATTTTTAACAGTAGAACCCTAATGTTTTTGATGAATCATATGCATTAGCCCTCCATTATAGTCTCCATTATCTTTGAATTGCAAAAAAAATTACAGGATTCCTGTCTTGGATTACTCTGTGTGTGTCATATGCGTGAACCTGAGAATAGACTAAAACAAGAGATTCCTGCTCAATCCCTAGGTGATTTCCATAGTAAAAGGTGTAACATCATGCGCTGTGTTCGTATCTGCGAGGGGATATGAGTATGGCGTATGGCTGACTGTGACATGCACCAAGCGGCAGGATAGCATGCCAGGAGGCCAAGGCAATCTCATTCTCCTATATTTTCTGGCTGACTTGAACCAACCTCAGATGAATGATAAATGAGCTTTTAAAGCGGAGGTCTCGGGTGCACTCCTCACCCGTGCCATAACTGTCACACTGTGATCGCCGTCACAGGTCTGCTGTGATTCAAAAAACGGGAGAGAATGCAACAAGTCCCAGCAGTAATTTTCACTGTGCAGAGCGTGTCTGTGTGCCACTGACACGTGAAACCCCTTCATTACCCTCTCTTTCAACAAAGATCTTTACATTTACAATAACGTCAGTTCCACCTCAGCATCATCCACATCCTCTTTGCTAAGAAATGGTGACTTGTGCCTGCAGCAGGCGGAGGTCTGTACAAACTGTTCAGTCCTTACGTAGACAGTAGTCATTGCCATGGTTACCCTGGAAATGTGAAAGATATTCCACCCTTTTGCTCCTGCGTCTGTATAATCACTGTCTGAGAGATGTCGAGACATGACCCTCCTTCTCTCCGCTCTGCCAATGTTAAAAGTCTCATTTAAGAATCCCGTGTTTCCTCAAGTGGTATTTTCATGAGTGGTGGTAAAAGGTAAGTGAAATCTTGTGATTTAGTGATGCTAAGACCAGATATGGAAGGATTTTTGGTTCTTTACAGTTTGGGGTTTTTTTCCTCTGTTTTATCCAGCTCTATCAATTTTGGTTAAAGATTGCTCAATGTTTCAAAGTTGTTTTGCTTACCTCAGGTGTAAAAGAGAGGCGTATATCATGACCTTACTGCTGCTGGCGTACATATTCAATCTTTGTACTCCCATATCCTCCCTTATTGCACCAAATCTCTCTCCATTTCAAGGACAATCCTCTTCACATTACAATTGTTCATCTGCAGCAGTGGCGATGGGGAATGTGAACGTTAAATGACCCTGAACTTGATGGATTCTGTTTTTGTGAGATTCCCTCAGGGCCAAGTAGCCATTTGACACATGCCGTTGCCATGGTAAATGGAAGCTTCACTAGAGAGGTAGGCAAGTCCGTTAAAGGTTAAGATGTCAGCGATTGGCTGAGTGGACACTAAACAAGGAAGGGAGATGTCGGCTCAGCGCCTCTGATTGGGCAGAGGGGGCACAGCGCATTCCTGGTTGGTTGAGCAATGTGGCTTTGGATCCCGGACACACAAACACCATGTTCTCATCTGCTCCTGCTAATTAGCTGTTCGCCTGAGAGAGCACTGTGCTGCCCGCCAACCCCATTAGCCAAGCAAACTGTCCCCAGAATCCCAGCTCAACACACACACACACACACACACACAAGCACTCATGCACATCTCTCCATCACAGCTCCCACAAGCTCGTATCCATGCGAATGACAGATTTTACTTAACCAATACCCCAGACCCCTTGAGTGATGTGTCGATGCTGAAATTACAGGGTGTGCTCGGTTTAAGGATGGCCAAAATGGAATGTGTGTGGAGGCGCACTCCTCTCTCATCCTCCTCCCTATTCGGCTCCAGCAGCATAATGAGCCATCAGCTACTGCTGACAACCTAACATCAGCTGGCCAATTAATGCCCATGCTTCTTTTTTAATCAGGCGCCTGTGCAGACGCCTCAGTCCAACAATGTCTGGGCCCTGGCTATTTGGAGGCTGCTTTTTGTGAGGCTCTATAATGATTTCCTCCAGAAAAAGAGGAGAATTCACATTCTGCCAGATGATTACCACTCAACGGAGGCATCTTGGACAGAAGCCTGGAGGTAGTGTTACATCCAGTAGAGAGCCACAAAGCGTGCACACCATCCTGCACAATAAGAAGTGTAATTAGGGACTGTTTGCGAAAAGGACTACTCAAAGGGGGCTTCAAGAGGTTGTCAGTTTGTGTGATTCGACAGAAACACAATGCGCACATGTTTCAAAGACAGTCTGGTTTAGTCTCTTAAAAAGGCATTTCAGATTAGACCTGCTTGGCTTGAGATAGCTATTGCTGTTAAAGAGGTGACATGAGATAACAAGCAGCTCTTTGAGCGGTGGAAAAAGATAGCAACAGATGTTCAAAAAGGTGACAAAAGGGAGCTGCTAAAAAGAAGTGGCAGCTAAAGAAGTGATTTGATAAAGAGACCCATCTTCCCATTATGGAGTCAACAGAAGTGGTCCGTTTGCACAGCCAAGAGGAAGGGGGAGGGGCCGTAGTTTAGAAAGAGCGAGAAAGAGAGAAAGATAGAAGAGACGGAGCTCTCCAGACGGTACTGTCAGAAGATAAGGAGAGCTATTTGGTTGTGGCTGATGCTCCAGAGCCAGGTCATGCATCGCCACTTTTGACAACCGCCTGTCACTCAGCGAACTCCCTTATCGGGCTTGGCCTGGCAGCAGAAACCCACCACATTTCCCTGAGATGCTTCTGTGAAACATGCATGATTTCTGATCACATTGCCCATGTCCTACATTACTGGAACTGAGTAGTGATATGAGCTGGAGCTATAGGTGACTACAAGCTGAATACTTCCTTCCCCCACCTTTCTATCCTCCTAGTGGTGTGAGGCTGCTCTCCACTGTGCCATGCCTGGTTTATGGACCAGCATCAATTTATATGTTAATTACATCCAGGGATAGAGCCAACAAGGTGTAATGTAAGTCTGAGGACGCCTCAGCTAGCTGTGTCTACTTTCTCTCTATTCTCTTCCCTCTATCCCCTCACAATATGTTGGCCAGCATCTGCAGGCTCGTCACGGAGCTGACACAGGTTATCCCGATGATAGCAGATGTCATTTAATGTGATCTCCAGGGGAGAGAGTGAAGGGGCTAAGGCTAATGGAGAGTGGAGCAAATCTGATTTCTGTTTGACAACATTGTGCTCTTTTCTAACTCCACCTGCCAGATTGCTTTGAACTGGGTACGTAGAGCCGGATACAGCTACGCAGGCTGGGGGCGAAAAGAGGGCGAGGTGCTTTGCTCTCTCTCTCCAATTGACTGGTTTTTGTATTCCTTCAGAATCCTATGTCCATCTCAGACTACACACAGCAAACCTGTTCAGTGCAGCAACACTGCCAACAGCCTTGTTTGCGATAGTAAAAAGCCATTCGGTGCCATTCGGAGATCTCAAAGCTGTCTGCCGGCCTTCACTAAATTCTCTGTCTGATTTATTATTTGCTTCTAATTTAAAAGGAGCTGAAGCACCTGAGACTTTCATGATAATTTATGTAAGTGGGTCAGTGATTGCTCCCACCACACAGGCCACACCCAGCTCCATACAATACAGTAGATGATTACCTAATCCTGAAAGTGTCTATTAATTGCCATTGGTAACGTCTCAGACTATTTTTCCATGCTAAGTTGCCTGTCGGCATAAATAGTACCATAGCCCAGGTTGAAATCATGTGGGAAAGATTCCTGTACATCCTCGATTTTATCAACATATCCCTGGGGCCAAGGAGATGGACCTTATCGGTAAGCAAATACATCATGCCAAATGTTACCATGCTGTCATGAGAAATGTTACTATCACTGGTGCCCTATAAAGGTCAGTGGTAACATATGCACTGAGATGAGGGGAGATGGCACATGACTCAATCTCAGAGTTGAAGTCATGGTGACAGGTGGGGCAGGCCAAGGGCTTATAGGCAGGACATCTCAAATTTCAGACTTAAATCTACAGCTGAGAAGACATACGGCATAAGATACATCGCTGTCACTGGCAATAAAGCATACAGTCAGCTCCGCATGTGAAACATTGATTAGCAACTTTTTCCACTTGTGACCCACTGCCTAGGCCTATTGAAATCCAATGTTGCTCTGTAGATCTGATCTGAGTGGGAGCTTAACGACACGGTGAAAGGCTTGCCACTTGTCTAATCTGGCTCCTAATGGAAAGGAGAAGTGGCCTGTATTGAGAGTGCACTCTGAATGTGTAATGGCTAATGAGAAGCGTATAGCTGCCCCCTCTGGCAGTCTGGCTGGTGTTAATCACACAATATCAGGCCGTTTCTTCAGCATGTGATTTGGCTCCCTGCTGTTGAGGAGTGTGGGAGCATGGCTCTGGGGCTCTGGCATGGCCCTTCACACACAGATGCACAACGTATATAGAAGCAGGTGTGCAAGCACAGATAATGTAAACATATGCATGATGGCACACAATGCATGAATTCACACACATGCAGAATAGTTGCAGACGGTCTGGAAAATAGAAACTAATTCAAAAGCATAAATGGGCACACACACACACACACACACACACTGCACTGTACAGCTTAATGGTCAGATATCTTTTCCCTTAGAATGGAAAATATGGTAGAGAGTAGACTAGCCTCATTTTGTATGCGTCATGCATGCACAACATACCCCCTTATCTCTGCAGTTGACACAAGAACCCAGTAATTAAATGTGACTTCTGTCATCTTTCCAACTCAAACAAATGAAACGCCGACACACACACCCAGGGGGCCTTATGAAGTCTAACCTCCCTGTCAAGTGACTTTAGGGTGGGCCATACAAGGAGAAAGGGAAAAAAACATCAGACAGTTGCTTTTTAGATCAAACTTGCCCAGACATAGAGCGAGCATTGTGGTGTGGAATAATTCACAAAAATCTAATGGCCATCAAAGGGCTCTTTCCTCCCCAAACAGATGAGCCGTTGGAAACGTCCAGTGTAGCCTGTGTTCTTACCATCAAAGTAAATGACTCTCTCACTATGGGTCATTACTGTAAGCGGCTCCTGTCAATAGCGGGTAAGAAGCCCTTAATCTAATTTGACAGAGGGCCACAGCTCTGGTGAAAAGCTATCCTCTCCACAGTGAGCAGTCCATTGCTTACAGTGCACACTCTCACTTTGAACTGGGGAAAAGGAGATAGGTGCACAAGGCTGCTATGTACTGTATATGCGTATACATGTACGCAAATGTTGGAGATTATTGTGTCCATGTGCACTCACCAGCATGCATTCACACCACTCTTTCTTTCTCTCCCTGACACATAAACACTCACTGCTTATTTTCTCCTCTTTGATGCCCATCGCGGGCTCTTCTGTTGTGATCAAAGTGTTCAAGTAGTCACGCCGAAATATATTGACTGTGACTGATTGAATTATTGATGGGTGGCTGCTTGGTTTTGCTGACTGACCCCATACAACTGTCCCGCATAACGCCCCGGGGATGGTAGGCCCTTCTGCCCACACCTCTCCTCCTCCGCTCTGCCTTCACCACCACTGGGCTCCAGTCAGCCTGCGCTGTCAGCCAGTCGAGCTCAGCTAAGACGCTAATGCAATGTGACCACTTTCAGCCCTTCGCAATGCCCTCCATAGCCCCTCCACCTCTCTTTGTCATGTCAAGGGCATATATAGTCAGCGCTGTCAGAGGGGAACGGCTGGACTCACTTCAGTGCGCTCAGTGCCCACCACCCCAAAGTCCCCGGCCGGAGTGCGGAGCCCTCATGGGCACTAAAGGTCATTAAGGATTTATTTCACTGACAGCTTTGGTGGAGACTCCTGATGCTGGTGGCAAACTCCACAAATCTTGTAGAAAAAGAGGCTGAAATGTTGACAAAGTCGATTTTTCACACTTTCACACATCATAGGAGGTTAGATAAATGCTAAAACCGTGTCAATATAAATAAATCCTGAAACTAAACAGAGAGCAGAACAATACCGTCTCCCCTGCTTTACATTTCCTCAAATACAACATTTTATTCTACAATGATCTTTCACACTCAATAACTAGCTCATTTTCACATACTCCTTTGCTTTATTTCAACTGCAGGAAAAGCATCATTTCAGTGTATGAGGAGCATGTGTTTCTCTTTATATCAGTCTTTATCACAAAGGCCTTCTTGTGTGCAAGGTCTGCCAACCATGATGCTACCAGGCATGCAGATCTAACGAGAAAGTTATGATAGGGTGATGGGTCAGTGAATTTCACAAGATTTCTGTCAGACAACAATTTTGTGTCTTTTTGATCGTTTTTATCCAACCTAACCTCACTATCCGTGTTGGAAAGGCTCCAGCCCTTCACAACCCTTCAAAACCCCTTCACACATCCACGTCCTACTACCCATTCTACCAGCATTCAGTGTAAAATATGAACAACCCTCAGGCTTACAGTTAGTAGACCATTAGTCCTTCACACCTGTCTGTCATCACATATGCAAATCTGATTAAACACTGATTAATCATACTAAATCCCTACCATTCACCACTGTGACACTCAAGTGAATTGAGAAATGGGTCACAACATCCGCCATTCAGCTGCCATTAGGTAATCGAGGATTACGTTTTGTGCTTTAACACAGATTCTAATATATGTTGAGAACCAAGGTTTAAAAAAAAGCTCTAAAAAAAAGTCTGGCCTGGTGCCACGCTGCAGCTCTCCAGCTAGAATCTGGACACTTCTCATCTTTACGGCTGGCAGACCGATAGTCCTCGACCCCAGTATGTCTTCACATGTGTAAATCAGATGTGATGAATCATCAGCAGCTGGTCAGTTTATTGCCGGTGCTATAAAAATTATAATAGTAATGATAATAATACAGTTTAAGGCCTTATGAAGCTGGTTTCTTGATATGTTGTGGCCCTTTTCATGATAACATTATATCTTTGAATAGATGTATTTAGCTGTGTTTTCCCCAGTGATGTTCCCTGAAGGCAAATAGCTCCAATTTATGATCTGAACTTTGGCCCTATTTTCCCTCTAAAGGCTAAATAAAAGCATATTTCACCAACCAGGCACAAATTGCTGGCCTAATATGAGATTCATATCAGCTTTAACATGCATACGCACTGTATCTGATACTCAAAACAACCGATTTTTGTTTATTACATGAATGAAAAGATCAGGTCTGTGCCACAAACGGTCAGAAAATCAAATTATTTGTGTGTATGTATGTATGTATGTGTGTGTGTGTGTGTGTGTGTGTGTGTGTGTGTATAAATCCAGCCTGAGGGCACACATGGCTTCTCCTCATCTGACCAAAAACGAGAGCAGGGTAAAGGGAGAGAAGAATGAGAGAAACATGTTATCCTTCGCTACACTGCTGGCGCAGCGGGTCTCACAGCGTCATCATCAGCCTGAGTCATCTCATTTTAATACGCTGCTTTGATGAGCTGGTGGTGGGGGGGGAGCCCCTTGAGACAACACACACACGCACACACACACACACACACACACCATCCCCTCTTATACACTAAGAGGCCTGGTTCGCAGCTACTTTTACATCTTGTAGATTTGCGCACTGACAGGATCACGCATGTCCCTTTTGCTGCACTAAGTGTGTTTCTCTTATTAACCCCCTCCTGCACCTTCTCTGTCTCTCATCTCTCTCTCTCTCTCTCTCACACACACACACACACACATATTCAGGTTTGTGCATGAGTGCACACATTAAGCATGCACAGTGACATATACACGTGTACTTTCACACATCTCTGACCTACACGTGACCATGTGCCATCAGCGAGCGTGCGCGTTTGGCCCTGTGGCCTGTGTATGTGTGCCCATGTGTACATCCCTGTATGTATATGTGTGTGTGTGTGTGTGTTAGCGTGTAATACTGTAGGTGGGATAGTGGCGTGTGCCAGCTATGCACTATGCCCCCCCGTCCCCCTCAGGGCAAGATGTACTGAGAAAGCAGAAAGTGTTGGGGGGGACGAAGAGTCACGCAAGCATTTTTCTCAATAGCCAAGACCCTCGCGAGAATTCTCCCCCTCCATCTGTTTATCTGCACAGACAGAAGCCCGAGCTGGAATCGCAAGGAACAAGCATCAGACTATCATGTGTGGAGAATAAGATATTGGTTGGAAGTCAAGTTGCTTGGTGCCGGAGGGCTGTTTAAGATATATGCGGGTAGTATGATTCATTCGAAACAAGACGCTACTGTTGATTTCATTCTGTTTGAGAAGAAACATAAAAAGAAGGTCCAAGCACAAAATGTCTGCTCCGCTTCAGATGCTCCACTCTTACTAAGGGAATCAAGATATACAGTCAGAACAATTTTCCACTTATTTTTTTTTTTTTTCCCCCGTCTTCTTTCAACTACCTCCTCCTCTTTCTAAGAATGGAACATTAACTGGGCTTGACTTCATTTGTCAAAGCCCCTTTATGTCTCGCGCTAATGACCTTTCCGTTTAAATAAGTAAATGTTTCTCTCCCGACTCTCGCGTCTCATCGGAAAACGACCCCGCCTGATGTCCACGGGCCTGGTTCTCAACATATTAGGGGGGGGCCGCTGCTCAGATCGGGGGGGGGGGTTGAAAGCCGGGGCACCCCACCTTGCTCTGCGTAATCCGTCGGGGGGGTGGGGGGTGGGTCGTGCTTCGGACCCCGGCGCTTCATCCTCTGTGGCTGCTCCAAGTGGGAACTGACAGGGAGGGAGGCAATTACCGCCACTCAGCCAGCCATTTACCAGAGGAACTGAGGCTGCACAATGGGCCAGCACTGCTCACTGTGGGTTGAGCTCAGATGGGGTCTAAGCAGGAACGACACTCCACTGAGGGAGAGAGAAGCCTCTGTTTGAACACACACACACACACACACACACACATTATAATATGACTACTGAGAATGTCACAGAGATTACAGGGAACACAGAGGTATGAGCAAAGAAACTCAGTTCATCAAACTTGAGTTGCAGACTAATATGCAGACTCTCACAAAAGCAGTCTCACAAGTAACAAAACAGATAGTCAGGGACACACTCACACATCCGCCCACATGTTCGTGCTCACACACAAACACGGGTGTCCTGTCCACACACACACACAGATGAGCACACAGAGCACAAGGTACATCTTATTAGTAAGAAACAGATGTCTATTTTTTTCCTGTGTATATCTTAGGTAATTATAATTATTCTTTCATTTTCATCTAAATACAGTAGTCACGACTGTCATTTATTCCAATTCCAGTCCTCACTGAGAATGACCTGAACTACTCCCAATAATAAGTGTTATATAAAGCAGCGTCTTAAAGGTATGACTCACAAGACACACTTAGGTTGCCTAATATCCCGCCATAATCACCATAATATATTAAAGATAACCAGTTGGGCTACTGAGGTCATCAATTAAGCTAATCAATACATTAATCAGGAAATATTTCTATGTTAACATACTTGTTAACATATTTTAAAGCATTAAGGAGTTATTATACTAGTTTCAAGAAAATCAGTTTTCCTCATTGCTATGCAAATATATTCAGCAAGGTGCTCCAAAATCTAATCGGATCATCTACTCTATAGGCGGAACATGTGGTGTAAGTATGAAGTTTTTATCTTGTATTGTCCAGGAGTTATTGTGTTTACAAGAGTGTGTCAACACAGACACACACACACACACAGGTGCCATCAAACATCTAAATAGTATCTCAATATCGTGTCACAATTGGTTGAAATCTGGAGTCGAATGCGAGAACTTAGAGCGAGAAGGGTAAGTGCCGTGATCACCACCTAGATAATTGTAGTTATCTTCACTGCCATAAAGTCCCAGCTTCCCATCTATCTGCACAATCATTATTTGTCAAGAGCAGCATTGAGACGAGTACTCAAGTTATTACAGCCACTATGTTGTGAAACTAGGTTTCATTCATGTACACAAACTCACACTGTGAAACGACTTAAAACATCTAATTCATATCATTTTTTTCACCATGATGCCAAGATGTATTGAGAATGAAGCTTAGAGCAGAACATTACCCTCAACTGTATTTTTTAGAATAGAATAGAATAGATATATACAATTCACAGAACTGGATGTACTGCTGTATGTGTGTGTGTGTTTGGTCATCCACATGTTTGTTTATCCATGTGACTTTATTACTTATTTATTACTATTACTACTTTGTTATACTAGTTTCTCCCACTGGTACATAGCATTGGTTTATTTTTTTGCTGACTTTAAGCAAATGTTCCTTTGAAAAGTCGAAAGACAGAGAAAGCAAATGGATTAAAACATTTATGGTGAGAATGTTTCATGCATACTGCCAGTACAGTGAACAGTTGAGAGAAATGTGAGCTACCAGGCAAACATCCCATTACAACTGAAGCTAAAAAAACAAGTTGCCAAAGTGAAAGCCTGGGGCAACTTTCATAAAAATAAAGTGATACTTTATTGATCCTGTTCGCTTTCCCCTTCTGCAGGGATTTGAGAGCGCGGCGGGGTCAGCTGCACAGCAGTGCCGCCGGCAGGGATCCAGTGTCTTGCTCAAGGACACTTCAACAGAGCGGATGTTGGCCAACATGAGGGCTTGAACCTGGTCTTCTGGTTGAAGGATGGTCTCTTGAACCTCTGAAAGTTGAATTATTTATAAGCTACCATCCTGCTGAGTGGTGGTTTGGTGTCATCCCCGCTTATAACAGTAATGCATTTCATGTTCAAAGTACTTACTGACTCTACTTGTTGATGGAAAAGTTTTAATATTTAAATGTTTTGTTTGTGATTTTGACTGTAGCCCTCGGCAGTGCCTTGACAAAAGCAACATTTCGCTTATTGTTAGAGTTTTCCACAGGCTTAGCCCTGAAAAAGGAAATCACTTTTATCTCACCAATCCATTACATATGAGTCACCTGTAGCAAGCACTTTACCCGTCAGAGTATATGAAAGTTTATTAAAGCCCTATAGCCCCTAATATAATAGTACACACATACTGCTGTCTTTTCTATTTTTTCCACTATTCAAGTTCAAATTTCAATGTAAACTGATTTCACATGTTGTTTGATTTCCACTGGACAGAAAACGATCAACACAACCCTTTTGTAGTACTAGGCTGTTTTGTTTTCAAAAGTTCCAAGCGTGAATGACGAATGCTTGACCCAGATGCATCTTTGGGCATTTAGGCGCAGAGAGCCTCCACTAAAATGCACGTTTTCAGCCCAGAATGTTATTCAACCGCTCCATGCCGTGTCGAGGGCGAATGATTCAACATTCAGGGAACATAATGCAGATCCATCACAAATGTCAAGAGGACCTCATATTGTCAGGCCGAATAGCAGCCCTCGCTCTCTGTTTTGACAGAGGCCTTGACCTGCCCACGGAGCTGCATGTGGAAACAACTCTTTTGTAATCGCGCGGCATAATTCTATTGTTCTCCTCCCAAATTCTCGAGGTCTTGTCCTGTCTCTCTTTGTCAGGAAAAATTAGGTTGCCGCTAGCCTCCTTGGCCCTTTGATTGTGCTCTACAACAGAAACAATTTGGCTCTCTGGTTCTCTGTTGCCATCTCCCTTTCCAGCTCAGGGAGCGAAAAGCCCACTTTCCAGGAAAAGTAGAGCAATTAGTCTAGTTACGGTGTTAAAACTTCAGCTCAGGCACTTAACTGGATTTGAAGGTGCTCTTAGGAGGAAAATTATTTAGAATCCATCATGTTCAAATGGCAGCTACTGCACTCCAAGGATCATGTGGGCTACAGCTGTATGAACTCCATGAACTGTGTCAGTAGGAAGATAATAAATATACTGCCTGGATGACTTCGACAAGCTATACTAGTGCTGCAGAACTCTTCTCAGCACCCACACTTTTATTTGGTTTTAATGAGCCTGAACACGAGACATGTTTTGCATTACATGATGGTGAAAGTCAGTTGTGCACTGTATTAGTAAGTAATCAGACAGATTAAGTGTAAAATCATTGTATTAGCCAAATTAGTTTTTTCTCCCCATTTGTAATCATTTCATTTTAATCCTTGCGGATAAAATAAACCCTTCCCTGCTGTTATATTTATTACTTTTGATGTGGTGTCTCTCTCAAGCATTTCCCAATTAATTGGAAAACATGCTCACTCACAGTACAAAAGAGGCGCTTTCAGCAATAAATTCAATCTTATCAGAAAAAAAAGAGGCTATTTTGGTAGTGGCGGTGGGTGGGGTGGGGGTTAATTAAGATGTATAACTAAGAGATTGCAATTAATACCTCCGCACAGGTCATTTAGCTGTTGGATGGAGCGTGCGGCTCGGCGTTTGCCAGGATTAAAATGAACATGCTCAAATCAGCTTAATTAGCAAATCTGATCTCTCCCTTTTCTTCCTACTATTCTGTGCCATGGGGACTGATGAACGCAGAGGGAGTAGTAGTACCCCCGGAGCTTATGACACAGATAAAGATTGCGGGGAGAGCGGCGGAGCGACGGGGGCTTCTCTCACCGGGGGGCGCATGAATCAAGCGCACCCCTGCGATTCGTCTTTTGCGTCGGGCGGAAGGAATTACGTCTGTCGCTGCCTGTTTGACGGTCACTGAAATGAATGAATGATCTTATGCGAGAACGATGGGAGCAGAGAGAAAGCTGCGGGGCGATGTGTCGACAAAGTCATTGGTGTCATTTTGTATGTACCACAGACAAATTATCTCTGTTTTGAAACCCGAGACTCGAATTCAGCGGCAGATAGTCTTTATTTTCTTGGTGATTACATTTTCCAGGTACTCCACCAGATGTATGTCCCATGTGCATTATGATGCACATACGGTACAAGTCTGAAACTTTACCCTTATTTAAATTCATACCCTGTTTCAATGGGATGGCAGGTCTGGTACCTTTATCATTTCTGTACTATATAGAGACATGCAGTTGCTTTCTGTACATATGGTCCTGATGGAATACATCTTCAACGTGATCACATTTCAAATTTTTTTTTTTTTCTAGGAATCCACGAGGCAAAGCTCTCGCAATTCACTGCCTGATTTTAGGCCGATGTGCTAAACTACTACTACTAGTGGCCCAAGTTGGTTTAGTGTGAGACGGACCTATTAGCTCCCAACCCCAAGAGGAATCAACCTAATGATATTCCAGCATGATTTAATGTCCCAGGTGTGGTCATGGTGTCTTGGTTTTTGCCTGAGCTTGTCTGCTGGGCTAACCAATCCATCAGCTTTGCGCCGTCAAGTCCCGGCGGCAAAGCTCTCTGGTCCTCCAAGGTCTTCTTAGACATGACTGACTGACCACATCCCCATTCTTTCCATCTCACTTACCTAGAAAGAGGCGGCGAGTGATGAGAGAGGATATGGCTGCCGCATAATATCTCCATAAAAAGATAAAAAGACGCTCTTTGAAGGAGTGACACTAGACTCGTTACGCCACCGTGGGTTTTGTTCTTCTTCTTCCCTCCACTTGCCCATACTTGGATGGATCTATTTTTAAGTGTGTGACCTTTACCAGCTGCCTCATCTCTACCAGAGTGAGTGGAATCAAGGGTTATTGAGCAAAATAGCAACTACTCGTATGCTTGTTGAATTGTTGGTGAAACTGCTCTGTGTTGCTAAAACCTTATTGCTGATAGACCCACACACACATTTGCCTACACACACACGCACACACTTTAATGTAAAGGAAATTATGTTAGAGAAGCATTAGCTAATATATATATATATATATATATTAATGCAAATCATTCTGCTGAATAAAGGACAACCTCCAACTGTGGCCTTCTTGTACCTGCTACTATACTAGTTTCATTAACATGCAATTTTGAAAAGCCCTGAATGGCAAACACAGCCTTGTTAATTGTTGCCGTTTGATTCCCAGGGGCTTTTTTCTACGACTAAAAAAGAAAAAAGAAAAAACTATAGAGGAAGGCTGCCTGGCACTGTTTCTATGACAACACCCTTATAGATATATAATCACACTTCAGTCATCCTCACTAAGACACACACAAGCACACACACATACTCTTACACACACAAACATACGGTACAGCTGCAAATGCTCCCTGACTGCAGCAGCATAAGCATACATCATGCTGGGCTGAGATGCACAGCTGTTGACTAGTTAGCTTGCCAAAAGCGCCTCACTCCTCTGTTTCCTTGGCCCCAAATCAAATCCCCAATTTGTTTATGTTATTATGTTAATAAAGGGTAGCATTTCCATATGAATATCAATATTTCAGTAGCGAGCGAGGCGATACACTGAACACACTGGGTTGCTGGCAAGGAGGACAGTGTGATATGAATGGGGATCCATTTGGAGCGTAATTTCACTCATCTGATTTTCTCTTCCTCAGATGATCTCAAAAGGAGGTATTTTTAGAGCCCAGGTGCTTATCCTCTTTGTGCTGCTGGAGGCTAATGTTAAATGAACACATCAATCTTGGGCATTTCAGAGCGAGGGGGAGCAGCAGCAGCCACAGTCGCAGTGGTAGTGGGTTCCCTGCCAACTGCGCGATTCCAAAGCTTTCTGTTTTCTATTGCTATGGTTTGGTCTAACCACTGTGCAATATTGGTTTCACAATCTGACAGGGAGGTTGGGCGTAAATTACTTTAAAACCCAGTTCAGGCCAAATGAGTGATGGCAATTTTAATGCTACAAATCCTGAAACACAAATAATATCATTGAGTACCAAACAAACCTATAAAATATCAGTGATATATAGAATTTGTCGGTAGCACAGTCCCTTAAGAGAGGGAAAAAGCGGCACTCCATTGATCAAAACTGTCACCTCATTCACAGTTTTTCGAAAAACAAGAACAACTGGGAGCCTTCATCAGCGCATGCTGAGCAAGCCATTACATTACATGCTCTGATGA
Organism: Centroberyx affinis; assembly: GCF_046629955.1. NCBI lineage: Eukaryota > Metazoa > Chordata > Actinopteri > Beryciformes > Berycidae > Centroberyx > Centroberyx affinis. Next base: position 388,904 of record NW_027281764.1, read on the forward strand.
AGGTTCCCAGTTGTCAGCTGAAATGTGTCAGCAGATTGTTTTTCCTGTTTGTTTGTTTTTTTTAATGTGAAGAAAAGATTAGTGCAGTTAAAATTTGAGGTGATGGCTTTGATCAGTGGAGTCCTTCTTTTAAGGGACTGTTCTACTGTTTGCTTGAGGCAGAGTACCGAGGCAAAAACTCGAGAAGCGCACTTGTCTTTCTTCTCGATACAGAATTTTCCGTCAGCATCACGCCATAGAAAAGTCTGTACCTCCTACCATATATGACCAGTAAATCCTCAAGGTATTTATCACATACAGCATTGCAAAATCTCCTTAATCTACTGTCAGTGACCTACTTACAACTGTAGGCACAGCACATTCTCTGGGTTAATTAGTTCATATTTGAATAAATCAACAATAGGTGTGAGGACGTGTGTACGCTAAGTGGCTAACAATGCGCTGATCTACATGTGACTAATTAATCATTCATGACACACCAAGATGAGGCATCACTCTTCCAGTGGTCTAAATCACTGTGCGGTGGGTAGGTGATCTTTAATGGCTACCTAATGCGCCACGGGCATGCACGTCCGCTATTTAGGCAGTGTGAATGAGACTGGTGAGTTATGTGAGGCTGTTAAAGCTCACAGCCCAATGGGGAGATGGGAAGGCCAATCAGTCATGGGCTTGGTAGTGTAGATTAATGTATTAGCCTGGGTGTGCGCGCGTGCGATTAAAAAGCCTTATAGGGGAACCGCTTAGATTTAAGTTCAATGCACCATTGCAATCATTCCTGATGCGTTTTACTGTAATTCTTGTTATCATTAATGTTAATCAGAGAGACACTGACTGGGAGCAATGAGATACAATGGTGGCCATTACAGACTGTCCCCTGTCAAGTATTTATCTTGTATCTGTCCTGCATTAGTGCTGGAGACAATCTTCTAATTCACAGTAGAACCAAATATTTCAACACAAAATCAATCGCTCACCTAGTTGCCAGACCAACTTTGCTCTGTTGGCTGAAAAGTGAGTCAAACATGAGTTTTCCTAACAGTTCCTCTTCAGGATGGAGCTTCAATGCAGCAGTGGTTCAGCAAGCATGGAGCAAAGAGTGGAACTTCTACAATATTTACAACTGCAGGGGTTTGTGGATTGGAAGGGGCAGGATTTCATGCACAACTGTCCAGTAGCTAACATGGAGGAATTCCTTTTCTATACTATTGCCACATAGTAATCAGGAAATTTGGGTACTTTTACTTTTATAAAGTACTTTGTTTTATCTTCATTGATTTTGAAGAAATAGATGATCAAAAGCTTTATGATCGACAAGAGCCCCCAACAGGATTAGGCTTCATAGTGGATGTAACGAGAGATAAAGTTGCAGTACAATTGGGTATAGGTATAGGATTTTGTTATTTATCCAGCTATGTCAATTCCATGCCATTATCATCAGTGGCAGTACACTGGAAATCATGCTCAGTTCGATTTCAGAGGTAGTGGCAGCTTTGTATGGACCGGAATACAAATAATCCCGGATGTCATCAGTACGCATTCACATTCAGCAACTCACAGCACATGAAAACACATCAATAAACCAACTACCGTCCTGTGCGACAGCGGATGGTGTGAAACCGCAACCTACTGGCCTCGCCGTCAGCCGTCCATTGACAGTTAGTTGAGATAATGCATTGTTGAGCCTCTCACCTCACTTCCTGTAATGCGGTGTGCTGGGACGACAAATGTCAGCATCTCATTGGCCGCGGCTTCCATCTGGGGGAATCTCATTGATCAGCCAGTCCACTGAAAGTTGGTCTGGGAATTGTTACACAGGGAAATCCCCCTGTGATGGCCTTTTGCAGGCCATCGATTCATTTAGAAGTGGGACAGCGTTTTGATGAGTTCAATTGACTATTGATTCACCAGCCTACATATCTGTTTTTGTTGGAGTTGTCGCAGTGACACTGCAGCACTGCCTGCTGCACAATACAGATACAGGTGATTTTTCTGTATTGTACATATCTACTATATATACATCTATAGATGTAGATGATGAATTCAGTGGAAAAGCTAAGAACTTATGCAGTGCTGCTTTGGAACACAATGCACACAGTCAATTATTGTCCAAGTAACACTAACAACTGAGCTTTTGTGAATGGAGAATAACACCAAGGACACAACTCCCCCTCACTGGTATTGTTGGCTTGTTTTGCTGCTCGCCGGCTTCTGCCACAAGAACTAATTTACTGACCTCAATGGCCACGCAAGTGTTCAAGTGCCTTCTAACGATTACATAAGGCAGAATGAGCATAAATCATGTTCGGAAATCAATACATACTGCGACGGTACAGCACGTTCTGCAACACCGTATCATCTCAATCATAGCCAATAGATGCACCGTGGACTTCAGCTGCCCCGAGTGCAGCAAAACACTTCAATCATCCACACAGTGACGGGATAAAGACCCCACACTGGGCCTCACACTCCACAAATATGGACAATTCTCCTTTAACAAAGCTGTCGATAATGAAGCTAGATGATTTATAGGTGGCTGTGTAATCAATATTCCTTAGCCGTGCCATATAGCATTTTGTTGGGTTAAGTGCGACAACAACACTTTGTTATGGTAATAAATGAAGAGTCAAAGAGCAGTAATGGGGGTATATTTTGCTCGCCTGTTTGGATATGCACTATGTTGCCATAATAGGACTCTTTGAAATCCCATTTATTCCGCTCCAGGTTGACAAATAATGCTCTAATTGAGGAAAATCTAAATTTCAAAGCAAACTAATTGAGGTTGATGGCGGCTGGAAGGATGTGTTCATTTACTGGCTTACTGTATTTTTGACATCAGACACATTGTGATCTTTGAGTTAATCCAAACGCCGCCTAATAAAGGAAAAACAATTAACGATACAGGCTCATTAAGGGCAACATCACAGGGACGAGAGCCATGGACAACAAATACATCGTATTCACAATCAATCGTGTGCTGGAGATGGAGAAAGAAAAATAGTACACAATAATCTGCCCTAAATCCATAAATTGTCTTGATGTAAATTTAATAAAGAGATACATGTGTTTCCCCCCCTCCTAAGCACATTGCTATTGCAAGGCTTAAAACAGGACCATATGCCCAGTGAATCCATGACCAGGGTCACCTTGAAAGCATTAGGATTTAATATGATTGACCATGCGGTCTTAGCGAAGGATTAACATTGTGATGTTGGCCGTATGCTCCCTGAAAATGAGAGAAGTCAACTTCATGTTTATAGGTATAAAACAGAGGTGAAATGGGAAGCGCAGAGGGAAGGGGGGGCTGCTGGATAAGCAGTTTAGGGCCGGTTCGAGGCGTGGCTGTAATGAGTTAACGTGGACCAACGGGTCTCTCGGTCAAATCAGAGGATGAAGATCCTATTAGCTTGAAAAACTCTGAGGTGAATTTGATGAGCTGCGAGACTCGATAATGTTCCCCTCTCTCTCTCTCTCTCTCTGTCTCTCTCCCTTCATCTTCCACGTTCAGGGTCAAGCATGGCTTTATAAATGTTATCTGATTGCTGAGAGCTTTCCAATGCTTAGATTCTACAGTGAAATTAATCTCTGACTGAAATATTGACGGTACACAGAACCTATCAAGTGAGGTGAAGCAATCAGGCAATAAGGGAGGAGGTGTCGGAGGGGGAGAAAAGAAAAGCATGGCAGATAAGCGCAATCAATCGGACGGCTTCACCCCTGGGTTTAGGTGGGGTGCTGAGGCACTGCGGGGGGGTTGGGGGTGAATTTGATAAACTAAACTGCAGGTGAAAACAGAGGAAACTGCCAGAGTGGAACCGCGCTAATGATATTTGCCCTTGAACTCTGACCTTTCATTAAGGTAATCTCAGTTACTAATCATCATTCTACATTTTTTTTCATTTCCTCTTAGAAACCTGCACCGATTTCAAGTTATTAAACGGGATGATGATAAAAAAAAACAACATTTTTTTTCATTAGTTTCCAATTCCCTTGATTCAAATGTCATCAAGCCACTTAATCAAAATTAACAAGATCATCTCCGCTCAAATCCAACATTTACCCTTTTCAGCATGTGACAAAATACCATGACTAACAATATTGATTGGGGACTTATTAGGGGCTGCATGCTTATGGTTAACATCTTGGCTACCAGTCTGTGTTCAGTGGTTGAGACATTACAAACCACCCAGTAGTATTTTACAGTATGGCAGCCATTATAATTCCATTGGACATGCCTTAATCCTTGACAATGGCAGGGGTACTTTATATTATACAGTATACAATGGTGACCTTCCGCATTCACCTTCCAGGGGTTAGTGGAATAATATAAAACATGCAAGCGTTAATCTTCTCTGCTATGCTTCAATCCTCTGTGGGGCCCTGGGGGAATGTCACAAAGGCGCTGTCGAAATGCCTTGTGTGTATACCTCCTGGCAAGTACGGGAACAGGGAAATAATATTATGAAACATTCATCATTCATTTTGTAACGCTGAGGTTGAAGAAAGAGGAAAAGAGAGAGGGTGAGCGCGAGAGAGAGAAAGAGTGCGAGAAAATCAGGTGCACATGCGTAACAGAGACTGACAGGCCCTTTTCATGTGGAAAAATAGCACTAATTCATTCCCCACATAGTGAGTCCTCTCGTTTGCAATATTCATGTCACCTAGCGCAATGAAAGGAGGACAACCCCTGTTACTGGTGTAGCGCTAAGAATAGATGTATCCCCCTTTGTTTTGGGTAAAAAAAAAAAAAAAAAAAAAGCTGAGGAGAAACTCCACTCGCAAACTGACCCAGATAACAACAACAGAAAGCTGCAGTCTGGAGGGGCAAACAAAACAGTCCACACAGAAGAGAGAGAGAGAGGGAGAGAGAGAGAGAGAGAGAAAGAGAGAAGAAAAAAGCTCTAAAAACTGACAAAAAGTTAGTTGAGAAGTAAGGGAAAAAAAAAGAAAAAAAAAGAAACGGGATGAATATTTTAAGAAGCAAGCTCTCGCATAAGGAGAGAGACGAGTAAGAGTGAGAATAAAAACAAGCAGCTCTTGCGACGGCTCAAACTGTCGACTTGCAAAAAGGGGAGTTTTTCAGAGTGCGTGAGCAGGCAGCATCTGTTAAAGCTTGCTTCTGTGTACATTTCCCCCTGCCTAGTGGAGTGCACCATCAGCTTATTGGGGTAATCATCTGAAGAAGAGAAAACACAAATATGGCAACCGGGGGCCGGTTTCTCGACATTGTTAGAACATCTGCAGTTGTTGCAGTTCTATTTCCGGAGCGCTTTCTTGCTTGCGCTGAGCTAAGTGCTAGAGTAAGCTGTGTAACGGTATTCACTGCTACGCTAAGCAGTGCAATGCTTTAACATGCACAATAGGCCAAAGTAAGACTGTGCGGATGGCAGGAATTCACTCATGCTTTTTGATACTTTGAAATGTGCCTGTCAGTGTGTTAAAGCAATATTCCACTTGGTTCTAACATGGGGGTTATTCGGCACTTGACAGAATATAAACCAATCACCAAGATCGGATGCAGCTGGGACGAGTTTGTAGCGTTTGGATTTTTACTCCCCATTCATTTGAATGAGGCCACAAAAATAGCCTGAAAACGTACATTTAACACGTTTGTGAACAGATTCAACAACAGATCCCACTACTGTGATTTTTTTCAGTTGACTGTGGGTCCAATGTTTTAGAACATCATTTCTCAGAATAGTATTTTTATTAATAGATGAGAACATAGCACAAGTAGAAGTAAAAATCCGAACGCTACAAACTCATCCCCGCTGCATCCGATCTTGGTGAATAGTTTATATTCTAGTTTTCATGGCCGTCAAGTGCCGAATAACCCCCATGTTAAAAGTAAGTGGAATATTGCTTTAAGGGCTTGAGATTCCCCTCACTCATAGCGTTGCTAAACTGGATCCAGAGAAAATCTACTCTAATGCACACCAAGCTAGCATGCTAATTGTACCGCACCAATCATATGCTTACTGTATCGCTAAAATGGCTCATGCTAGCACCGGACAAAACACTAAACACTAAGCCAGACTAAAAATGCTAATGTGTGCTGCAGTATGCCGTTTGTCCTTGCGCCTGGCCGGCCAGCAGCTCCGCTGAGCGTGGCCCGCAGTGTCCAGACTGTCAGCTCCGCTCCCTTCTCCTTCTCCCTCTGTGGCGGGGAGAGGGGACTCTGACCCCGCCATGATGACATGGCTCCAGAAGAGATTATGGACCCTGATACTCCGCCGCGCCAGCATTATGCACACGCTGCCCTTTAGCTAAAACACACGGGCCAGCTGCCAGTCCCGTCCAGCCCCACCAGAACTGCCCACTCACGCTCATGCAGGAGAAACAACAGAAACAGGCCAAGACGGCAAATGGCACACGTACAGGAGAAACGGAGAGGGGCAAACACTGTGATGAATGCCTGCATGCATACAGAGAAACACACAAACAAACTCACGCACTCACATGCATTGCAAAGAGCAGGGACATTCTTCCCCACATGCAGCAGCATAACATGCCTACAGTACATTATATATTAGTATAATGAACAGAGACACAACTATCGATTGACAGTAGGGTTCAACCGCTATGGGCTTTGAAGGCCGATATTGATACTGATGTTTTTAGACAGTGTCCTATGGTTCAGCATTTGAACCATAGGACAATAAAACTCTCCACTGAAACCCAGGATAATTCAATCCTTTTAGGGTTAGCAGGTCTATCCAGTGGTGGGGGAAACTCTGGGATGTTACAGTCTTTAAATTGAGAATTTGTGCAAACAAAACCAGTTCCATTACAGGTTTTACAGATCTGTAATCCATTAGGAACCTCCATCATATTGGCTGATGACTGGCCAATATTGAATATTTTTCTGATTTATTGGCAAAACAATGTATATCGGTTTAATTCTAATGGGCAGTATAAGGATCCTTTTCACTAGTTCAAGTCCAGTGATATTAGAAAGGTTACTGTCTAATGATGCAGCCCAAACAGAATCTGTGGACCTTTGATTCATTTTCTCTGGTATGTGCTTTCATCGAGCAAATTACCTTCTGCACAATCTTACTGTACATGTTCAATGTAGATTTTATTTACACATAATTGTGTTTTGATGTTATTAAATGACATTAAATCAAAAGCAAGAAAAAATGACATTTCAGCAAAAAAGCATCATCAATGAAAGGTTGAGAGATTCTTAATCTGCTAATGACAGATATTCCACTCTGATAAATGTGACTTCGATGGGATTTAATGCAACAGGGTCCAAAACAATTCCCCTGTCACCTCGAATTTTTCATCTCAAATCCCATCTGCATTTCCTGGTAAGGACCTATGAGTCTTGAATGTCATGCTTTGGGTTCTGGACTGAACTTTCACTCTTCCGTCAAATTACACTCAGCTCTGCTTACATCTCCATTTAATTGCCGAATTAAAGTGACTTTAATTGAATTTCTCACTTTGACTTTGGGGAGTCACCGGCATCACTCTAGATGAAAAAAAGAAAAAAAAAAGAAAAAAAAAAGTGTCCCAGCCCGCCCCTTGGTATAATGAAACTCAGGATGTTGCTTGCCAACTCGCCTCCCTCCCACCCTCTCACCCACCCACAACTACTCACCCGCCCCCCCTCCCCACACACACACACACACACGCTGCACCCGCCTCATCCCCACAACAACTCCTCAGCTCTCTTCCATCCACCATGTCCTTTCTTGTATAAGTAATTTGAGTACATGACTAGAGGCCCTGACCTGCTGCGCATCTCAAATTTATTAGCCGCTGCCTAAAAATCAATTGTACATTCCCGAGGCTTGCTGACGGCTCGGCGTGACACCTAAGGTGAGATCAGGTGACAAAGCGGAGGTCCCGGAGGGGGAGATGACACATTGAGGACGAGAGAGAGAGAGAGAGAGAAAAAGACTTATCAGAGCTTTTATAGAGAGTCTGTCATTGATTAAGATGCAGATGGGTAGATGGGACACTGCGGCTAGATGATTACTTCCCACCTGTAGACAACAGCTGCTGAGTTTGTGAGTCTGTGGCTGTATCTGATCCTGGCTTTTTCAAGATATACTGGCATAAAGTATAGGGAAGAAAAAATAGAAGCTGAGGTTGTTTTTCAGGCCATCCACTCTTCCTTAGTAAATACCTTCATTCAGAAAAGATAGTAAACTAAAGCTGCACCAGCCAACTTCGTACTTTGGTAGCCCAAAGTGGCAGTGGGAGAACTGCATTTTTGAAAGTTTGAAGGACTTCATTACCCAGAAATCAGGTTAATGTGATGGCTATATACTGCGCACTCCTCTGACCTATGCGAAGATGGTGAAAAAAAATATTTTAACAGCGGATTTAACCATCATTGGTGAATCCAGCTTTCTCTGGACGAAGCTCTCGCTTGCTGCTGTTTAGGAAATACTGTTGTTTTGTATTTTACTTTTTGTTTTGTCACTTCATGTGTGAAGAGAATATTTCCCGCCAGTCACAATACCCAAACCTTGAAATAAATATTGGCAAAGAGGGCGAATCTATGGCATCTCAATAAGGGGGGAAGGGACGCACTTCTCTTTGCAGCCCCAATTTATGATTTACACTGAAAAGATGAATCTCTTTTTACATAAAAACCTTAAGTGTAATTAAGAGCATAGCACTGAATGAGACTTAAACCCATTCATGGAGCTTTAAATCAGGCCACTACAACTTTAGCAATACAAGCAATTTAGCTTGTACTTTTAGTTTAAGTTTAAGATTCCTTACAGTCATAAAGAAGAAGCAATTAGTGCTAAATGACTTTATACCTTATGCTGTATGCATAATTATGTTTCCTTTATCAAATTATTTTTTTTATAATGACTTCCTCTCAAGTCAACCTGGTAATGGTTTATTTCTGTGCGAGCCCATGTGTAACACTAGTGCCATCATTACAAAAACTAAGCTAGCTAACATCAAACTAACGTGAAATACATAACACGATTGTTTTCGCCCAATTGAGTCCATTAATCCTGGAGGGACTGTGGGAGAACGCAACCAAACTGTTCTATTCCTGGCGTTTTGCTCTGTGCGTCATTGCTGAGAGAGACAGAGGGGAGTTTGTGTGTACATGTGTGTGTGTGTGTGTGTGTGTGTGTGTGTGTGTATGTGTATGAGTGTGTATATTTTCATCCAGAGAGACTCCACCTTGAGGGTAACAGCTCAAACGTGCTGCCATCACATGTAAACAATGAGGCTTGATTTGATGAATTGACAATGATTTGGAGCTTGTGAAATAGGATTCAAAATACTAGAGTCTCTTATTGTTAGTTTTTTTTTTTTACTATGCAAGACTGTGGGGAAAAAAATGGATAGTGACACAGACATGAGCAAACGAATAAAAAAATAAAGAGGATGTTCCAATAATGGACTAGTGCTTGGCTTTCTCTAGTATGATTCAAATATTATATAACTGCTACAAAATCAGTGTGATGGGCACACACACACACACACACACACACACACACACACAAACACACATACGTACACACCAATAACTAATGCCTGCTGAGTCCTTGGCCCTTCTTGCAAGACAGCAGTCTCATGAGATGGCAGCGATCAGAAAAGGAACAACACGCAAACTGATCCCTCCATCTTGGCAGGCTGGTAATTAAATATCGGCTCTTGGCCTCACACCAGTATGCAAATGCCGCTTTCTCGCCTGTGTCTCTGTCCGCTCCCCCCCCCCCCACCCCTCTACCATCATCCCCCCCCCCCCCCCCCCCCCCCCCCCTCCACGATGCCAATCAGGAGAGAAGGGGTTCCCGTTGCCAGCGGCTATTCTCAAAGACATTATTAACCTCTTTTCTAAAGCAGACGCAGATCAGAGGCGCCCCGCTTTGTGGCCCTCGGCTTAACTGACTGAACGGCTAATGCTGAGGTTTGGCCCTGACAGGGACAAGATAGCACAAGAGGAAGAAAGAGAGGGGGGAAACACAGACGGGATAAGTCATGATGCGGGTGGGAGGGGGGCGCTAAAGAATAGGGATGGGCTCATAAATAGTGAGGGATCATAATTCTGAGGGTGTCAGAGGGCGAATGGGTATTTTTCTATTGGCAGCGATAAGGTACAGTGGCAGTACACGGATAGGGCCTTATTAAATTTTCCCATAAAGCCTATCTTTGTGTGGCGAGGCAGAGGGCCTTTTGTTAACATGCCAGTTTATGGACACATGGCAATTGTTCTGATACAGGCTCACTCAATATGGAAGGCGTGGGTCCTTTGTGTTGCCGGGGCCTTGTTAATGATGCTCCAACAAATATATTGCACTGTGATTGCACCGCATTGTGCCTCTGCCCGTATCAACATTCCTGTGTGTTTCTACAAGCGCATGAATTTCACCCCAAGTCGACCATGCAGTTAGAGTCAGCAAAGATTCTGGATTCAACAGTTGTAACTGGGCAAATAAAAAACAACTGGCACCATTGGCTCAGGATTTCTTTGTTTCCATTCATTCTTACCCTTTTGGGTTTTGAACAGACCAGACCAGACCAGAGAGCAGCCCACTAACTGTGCTTGTGCATAAACACCAGGCATTTTAGCCAATTTGTATTGTGATTGGAGCTGAGGAGTCCCCTGTCGCTGGCATGGAGGGACTTATCAATCACACAGTCTCTGGCTGTGGCTTGTTACTCACTTGGACTGCCTGGGCTTTTGTAAAAACGGGGGGGAAAAAAAGAAGAGGAGCGGAAATGGGGATGTAAGAGAATATCGGGAGATAAGAGAAAGAAGGATGAGGAGGGAAGGTAAGGGGAAGGAGTACGGGAGCTGTAAGAGAGGGAGAGGATTACACTAGAAAGAAAATGTTGTTTTGGGAGAGGAATGAAACGAAAAATAGGCAGAAGACAAAAATGGCCTGAGAGAAAAATCATTAAAAGACGGCACTTGTGAAGGCATTGAATAGAACAGAGCGTTGCAGATGCTGTCATTGTCAGACATAAGCCAATTAAGGTGAGGTAGGTGTAGTCAACACGCAATGATGCATGCATGATCCTGCTACACATGTAAAGCATCACAATCACGAATGGTGTATGGTACTGTGTGTCAAAGTCAGCTACAGCTGTACAGACAGAGCCAATTAATTATCTCCACATCTTACTCTCTGTCTGCCTAACTTCATGCATACGGCGTTGCATACGGATTCATTCAGAAGAACATACAACACATATGGAAGTGAAATCGTGCATAAATGAGCTGTGATACGATGTATAGGAGGAAAAGTATTATGATGCTGTACATGTTTATTGTCTGGCTTAGAAATACAATTTGCAAGGAAAGAGTTAGATCTCCTGCTGACAAGTTTGGTGCTGCTTATGTTTGACCTTGAGTCCCCTTCCTTTTCTTTCCTTTCCTCTCCTCTCCTCTGCTCTCCTCTCTAAATACTGTTTAATTCTCAACATTAACAGCTTTTCATTGACTTGTTTTATCTCAGCCGTCTCGAGACATATCTACCGGAGGCGCGTATTCAGTAGGTGCACACGCGTGGAATATAATAAGGTTTGATCACGAAAACGGTCAAATGTATTCTCTCCACCCTTGTCAAGCTCAACTTATTGAACGCCTTCCCAGATAAGTCTGCCCAAAAGATAAAAGGGAAATGTTCACACACATTAATGATTAGTCGCTAATGACTGATCAAACGAAACACGCCGCCACTAGTAAGTACCATACTAATTAAGTCTGCTGAATACCAAGCGATCAATAAGCCACAGCCCAATAACTGTCTGAGAGATATCAGTTGGACAAGCCCCTTTCAAGTGAATGGACATGATATACAACTAAGAAACAGAACAAAAGCCCCAAAGTTTCCCTGTCGTGCTGGCAGAGGAATTGGAGTGCCCTTTTAAGAGACTTACACTTTTGACCAGAGAGATACACTGTATAATGTCACAAACCGCCTTATATAATGAATCAATGCTCCTACTCTGTATTTTTGCCTCCTCTGCCCGCTGCTTTCTCTCTCTCCGCTGTTGACATTTGGCTCAAAGTATATTGATTCACGCTGGGAAGGGGAGCGCATACACACAAAGACTTGAAGTGTGAGGTTGGAGCACAGAGGGTGCAAAATGGGAACAAACTGCAGTCTGTGGCTTTTTTTTTTAAGTTAAGACTTATTGTGGCTGTTATCGAAGGCTTTCGCTCAAACCGGATTACAGTCTCACCAGTCATGAAAGAGAAGATCACAACTGACAATTCATTTACCCCTGAAAAATATCATACTTATTCATCCACATCATGTTGTGTATTGTATTGAATGTTCCTCCACAGCTCTGTAAAGGACTACAGTAGATAAATTCCTTTGAGGACAAAATGTGAAAATTGTTCCCGACTTCAGGGTAATGCAGTACCAATATGAGAAGCTTTACAAAGGCCATCACTGAACTCATACTTTCACAGCTTTGAAAAGGGAAAATATTTCATGGCCATTAGTTTAAGAGAAGCCACAAAAAAATTCAAACTTCATATGAATGGTGTCTCAGGAACAGATTCTCCTCCAATTCTATCACTATTCGACAGTTCTCAGCAGCTTGTCTCTGATTGTCTGTATTTCCTTCATTTGGCGGACTGGGAACATTCCTGCAACCGCACAGGCTTGCAGCTCAATTGACTCCAGATTGGTGAATATGTATAGGAGCGGGCCTTGAATAATGTATTGGAATCAGATACATTCACTATGGTGGGGCTCCCATTGTCACGCACAGTGGCAGCCTTTGATGTGAAGCCAGAGCCTCAGATATGGAAAAATCTCCCAGCTCGGGGAGCGCTATCAGTTTTGTAGTGTCACCTGAATGCATACATTTATTAAAGGTAAGATTATGGAGATGAAGAGTCCTAGATGAATGTGTAATGAGGCTATACCTCAAGATGGAGTAAACGTGGGGCGGGTGGGGGGGGTTTACACTTGAACCGGTCAGAGGTGTCATCGTCTCAACAGGTCCATCAAGTAGAACTGGCTCGCCTCCATCCAATATCTGAAATGAGAACAGAGGGGAAAGGTACGATTGATGGGCCGTAAATCAGGCGTACTCAACGTGGAAATCAATGCGCCCATGTCGGGTTTAATGTTAGACTTTGTATTTTGACAGGCGCCTGATCGAACCCGCGCGGGTATTGCATGCATAATCAAAATACAGAGCGGAGTGGCGACCCGCCTCCCCGCTGCGCATCCACTGGTACTGTCAGGCTACAAACGTTACCTTTTTAATTAACATGTATCCTATCAAAGAAACTGCATGCCCCTTGGTTATTAAACTTTATTACTTTTAAACAGAATAAAAATGGGGAAGAAGTAAATTCCCTGTCAGTGCTGTGTGCGATAAAACAAATAGAGACAGGGAGAGAGACAGAGAGAGAGAGAGAGAGATCATTGGGAAATATGCTAATTGAGAAATGAATAGAGATCAGGCCTACTCCTCTGTAGGAGACGAATACATTTACCTCTCATCTACATGCAGATGAACAACAATAGACTGCTCTTATTTGGCTCTGGCACAGTGAAGTATATAACACTTTCACAAAGCTTTCATGGTCAGTTGTTTGAAATGAAAACAACCTTAAGAGAAAAAAGGATCAAAGGCAAACAGATTTACATCTTGTCTATTCGGATATTCATGTGTTTACATCTTCTTTAACTGTGCATTTATCTTGCGGGTATGGCTTCTGCCTTAAACATTGTCTATTTATTTAATAGGCTTCCAAAGTGGCAGTGGATTTCCATGTGTTTGTACCACAGGCTGCTGCAGTAAAATGAGAAGAATTATCAGTTAATTTGTCCTCAGCAGAAGAAGGTAAACACTCGCTTGTGAACTTTGGCAGGCACACAAGTTCCACTGACTGATTTTATCAGGCACAGTTAATTACAAAGAACTCTTATTTAGGATATAAACCAGGAGGAGAACTGATTGAAGGCAGTCTGCAGTTAGAGAAGAAAGTGCAGGTACATGTGAGAGAACAATGCACACGTGACGTGCACATCTTGAACAGACAGCCACTGTTTAAGCCTGGATTACCACCAAGCTTATTAAAATATGAGTGAAACAAGGCTGTGTTTTTGTGTTTACATGTACAGTATGCATATCAGAATTTGTCTGTGTGTGTTTGTTTCACTGCGTGGGTTTCACTTTGTGTGTGTGCATGCACGTGTGCGCTTGTGTGTCACCGTGTGTCACTGTGTGTTATGTTTGTGTGTGTATATCTGTGTGTGTGTGAGAGTGCGTGGTTTCATATCAGAGGATTGTGCGAGCCCCTGTGGAGAAATCCCTCTCCGTTTTAAGCTCTGCCCGGGTTCACCAGAGGCCCAGCTGATCACAAACAAATGTTTATTTCACACCTTGTCGCTTTATTTCGCCTCCCTACGACTCCGTGTTTCTGAGCTTGCTGTAGCACACAAACCCCCTCCCCAGCGTTCGCCAGGTTTCAGACAGCAACCGAGGCACAACTTGGCACAAGTGTCCCCAGGCTTCCTCAGAGCGCCGGCAGAGCGGGGCCTGGGCAGGAGCTGGAGGTTTATAGCCATAAAGTGCAGAAAGAGAGCGCTCCCCTAACCCCTCTGGAATGGACCTACTCTCTCTTTTTAATGGGACTCCAAATGCTCTCAGTGCTGCTGGCCTCCAGGCTGGTGGCTGCAGGGGATGGAGTTTTCCAGAGGCTAGCTTGACATATGCACAGTGATGGCTTTGAAAGGTGAACTGACACAAACCAGCAGATACCCACAGAGGGCCTTTGAAGCGGCACAGCGGACAGAGAGCCATTCTCATCCAACATCGCATTTCTATTCATTTCAGACTGGCAAAAGGTGTTTGAGTGCATATTCCATTTACCTCATGTTTGCTTGAGGGATTTTATTGAATAGGTGGCATATATCACGACTTAGCACAGTGGTGTCTATTTGGAAATGTAAACACTTCTCGGTAATCCTATTTTGATCTGTGACCATGTCATTCTATACGAGTAATTGAACTGGAAGTTTTGTGCAAGCCTTTACCTAGCCATAGCTTAAGGCCTAACCCCAATCTGTCAGGTTCACAGCAAATCCACATTAATTTCTCTTCATCACATTGCATACATACCAGGTTACTGCTCAAGGTATTATAGCACTTTAATATATTATAGCACTATTATAGCATTAACCATATAAAGGTTTTGGCAATTTCCACATGGTCCTCTCTGGGTTGAGAACATTGTATGACACATGGGCTGATAAAATTCTTTAAAAACCCATGGTGATTTTCTCACTTGTTGAAAATATGTCATTTAAGCAATATTAAATTCTCTCCCAACAGCAGTGATATATTACCTATGAGTCTTCATCATTTGTGGCTTGTTAGCATAGAGCAAGTTGTAGAACATTGTTGGGAATAGACCTAATTACATCTTGCAGTGTCACTCAAAAAAACAAAGAAGGCTGTGAGGTGGACACTAATGAAATTTTCTCCAGAACAAGCTTGTTTCCTTTGCCAAGACTGTGTGCGGGAAGACATCTGACAGGTGGATATCCAACTAATTATCAACTTAATCGCCCAGCAAAACTATGAGTCATGCATCAATCTGCACAGACTTGAGTACTTGTTTTTGCCACCTTCTGTGATCTGCATGGATAAAAAAAATACTTTTGAAATGTAATCACCTGCTCTCGAGTGTCAGCATGTAAAAGGTGAGCCTAAATGGACTTGAAATTACAGGAAAAGTGGTCAAATGACTTTTCAACACGCTCTTTGAAGGTGGCGTGACATGGGGTCGCTCCTTAATGGCCGATGCAGTGTGGATGTGTTGTCCTCTCTGAGATCGGGGTTGGGTTGAGCAGAGCTGGTAATGTGCTAAACCAAACAGCTGGGAGACAGGGAACACATCACTCTTGAGAAAAGATGGCTGCTGCTTGGCCGGCCATACGCCTCGGCATCTGTGAGCTGGGATGAGCGCTGGGAGGTATGTTCGACAAAATATGTCCCAGGGACCGAGTGTGTGTGAGCACGCACGCCTGCCATACACATACCACACACACACACACACACACACACTCCCTCTTTCTCTCCCTGTTTACCTAGTTCTCCCTAGTGACTTAGAGTAGGCTACAACATACACA
>NW_027281764.1:410000-455067 GCF_046629955.1 Centroberyx affinis
TCATCCAGTCGTCTCCGAACTGAATCGATGCCAAGCAGAAACTGGAAGGATTAGCATTAGCCTAACCTGGGGAAGGGATCTGCTATTTCTCAATTAGCCTGTCGCTCTCGAGCTCGCTCCTTTAGGTGTTGTCAACCAGGCTCAGGAGTGTCGCTGACGCTAATCTTAGCTCAGGAAAAGAGCATTCAAAAGTGGTCGGGCCCGGAAGGAAGTTGGTAAAAAGTTTGACACGGTGCGACCCTGCAGGTAGGCGCGTGGGCTGTCAGAATGTGTTTAGTGGAGGCCATGAAAACAAGTGTTTAAAATCTGTGAAGAATAGCAGCAAGCAATAGACACACACACGCACCATCTGGGTACTTGCGGAGTACTTTCTAGTCATACTAGCAGGCTTTTGAACATCAGAGATATTCGTTCTTACTGTTTTACCGTCTTGACTGCGGCCAAATCTTGTAAGATAAATAGTTGGAATCAATATCTCTGATATTCAAAAGCGTAAACAGAGACTGGTAAGAATGTAGAAAGCCAACAGTGCACATTTTGCACACCTTACATAAATGCTGTATTTTCATGTTGTCTTATGTTTGTTGTGTTGTTTGTTATGCTGTATGCTTATGCAGTTGCTGTTTTTCTCTCTAAATGAGCCACTGATTGTAATTATCAGTCATGTTTTATAACCTCTATTTGCTGTATTTACATTTATATCGTAGCCATTGCTAAATCCTATTCTTTGTTGCTGTAACGACCGATTTCCCCACAGGGATATCTACAGTTTAATCTAACCTAATCTTATCCAATATGTAGACAGGCTGACAAAAACGATCCTACATACGTGCTTCCTGCGATCTGGGGAAGAGTGTGCACCGCACTAGTATCTATTCAAAGAAAACATTCTGCCAGGAAGCAATATCTAATAGGCCACAAGTGCATCCAAAATACATAACAAAGTGAGTCAGCCCAGTGTTGAATGGAAGGAAGAGAGTAAAATTGGTATCCTGAGGATACATCCCAAATGTCAGGTCTGGTAAGAAGAAGTCAAGGCTGCCTTGACAGAGCAATATAATTTGAACCCAATTCTGTGACTCAACTAGATATATCTGCTCTTTTCCTTCCGAGTGAGTGGAAATATCTGCCACTGTCATTTTTAGAGGAAAAGAGGGAGGAAATGAGCCGTGGAAAAGACGGATTGGGAAGATGCGATGGTGTTTGTGTGTGTGTGCGTCGGTGTGTGTGTGTGTGTGTGTGTGTGTGTGTGTGTGTGAGAGTTAGAGACAAAGCCATTCAGGCAAACGGCTGCATGTGTGTGGGTAGTATGTGTTGGATATGTATGATCAAAAAAAAAAAATGTGTACGTGCACGTGCGTCGTAGTGTGTGTCAAAAGTCTGCAAGAGCGCGTTTTCATCCGTGGGGCTCTGTCATCGCTGGCGTGAGACTCGGGTGTCAGAGTGTCACCTGTCACTCGTCTCGTCACAACATGTCAGCCATGATACCGCCAGCGCGTCAATCAGCGGTCGCCAGGCATGCGTCTGGGTGCCACGGTAACGGGAGAAGTGACACCGGGGGTAATGCATCCCCCTGTTGAGAACGCTGGGATTCAGGTGGCGATACACGGGCCTTTGAGCACCGTACGAATAGGAATGATAAGGAGGCGTGTGTGTGCATGTGTGTGTGTGTGTGCAAAGGAGACAGGCAGAGAAGAAGAAAGAGTGAGCGAGCGAGTGAGCGAGCGCGTGCTTCTGTAATGACACTTGACTGACAATTGACTTGAGGGAGTCGTGTCGCATTCGCGTGGATGCGGTGAAAAGGTGGATTCCAGGAAACAATGTAAGTCGGTATTATTCAGTGATGTGACACCTGTTCCGGGTTCCCGCAACATCTTCAACTCTTCACCCCGAACCAAAACAGCAACCAGCTAGCGTCTGTCTCGCCAGACTTTTACCGCCGCTCGCCGCCTCCTTCTGGTTTCCCAGAAATTCTGTGTCGCACTTTGGCGAAAGTGGGAAGGAGAGGGACGGCGGGAGCGAGAGAGGGAGGAAGAGGGAAATGCAGAGAAAGAGAGGAAGCAAGAGGGGGAAATCAGATAAATGCGGCCGGTGTCAGCTGGTGCTCTCCTCCCACCAGGACTAGTAGAATGGATCCGCGGCCTCCCACCTGCCTTCTATCGACCAGCCAATGGGGAATCCCTATTACAGCCGCCTCCATGCTGGCTGTGGATATGGGCTTGACACAATGGACCCACGGGAGGTTATTGGCTGCACTCTCCTTCAATAACCACGACCCGTCTTCCCTCCATCTCCCCTCCATCGCTCCACTCTTGTCAGTTTTGGCTTCCCTTTATTTCTCACTCTCGCGCTCTTTTTTCTCCCTTTCACTCGTACCCTCTCTCTCACTCTCTCTCTCTCTCTCTCTCTCTCTCTCTCTCTCTCTCTCGATCTTCCAGCGCTCGTTTTAGAGACCCTTATCTCCTTCTCGGCGGCTTCTCCCGCGTCAGAAGCTTCTTTTCATCTCCCCTCGCTCCCCCGGCTTTCTCCGGCCCCTTATTCAATCTCTTCCTCTTCCACTCTCCCTCCTCCTCCTTTTCATCTCTCCATCACCGCACGCCGCGGTCCACTCTGGAGCAAAGGACTCCCGACGAGCCGCGATGCTTGTTGCCAGAGAGACTGAAGTGACCTGTGCTTTCATCCCCGCTTTCGTAACTTCCATTCAAATAAATGGCAGAACAGAACGTCGCACCGTGCCAGCCAAATTCTCTGTACACCTAAAACACATTCAGGTAGACACACACACACATACACAGATCTGCACAGGCCTCCTGCTACACACTCCAGAGGAAGTCAACATGTTTTCTGTCTTCCTCGACACTGTGGCGAACCCCCCTTCTTTCTACAACCACTCTTCCACACACACCTCAGGCAATCAGTATCAATATCTGGCCACAAACCATACTGAACACAGCACCGCATTCAGTGAAAAAAACTAAAACTAAAAAAAAAACAAAAAAAAACAGCACGCCCGACCAAATCACGTTCATTCAATGAAGAGAAACTAGGACAGATAGATCCCCCTTCGTTTTTTTTTTCTGCGGCTTAATATATTCTACTGCGCCTGGCATAAAACCGCCGAGCTCCTCTCCATCGCTGGCAAATACAAGATTGAATTTTTGGGCGAGAGACGGGGAAGAGGGAGAGAGATAGATAGAAAGAGAGAGAGAGAGGGAGAGAGAGCAGGCAGTGGGAGGTGAGGGCTGGGGGGTCGTGAAACCAGTAAATCTGTGCATGTAAGCTCCCTGGCACAGGGGATGTTTGATTGCGGGTTCTCTTTTCATTTTCTTTTCATATTCTTCCCCCCACCTCACATTTCTTTAGGGAATTGATATGTGAAGACAGAGGGTGGGGGAGACAGAGAGAGAGAGATAGAGAGAGAGAGAGAGAGAGAGAGAGAGAGAATGAAACCGTAAGGAAACATTCGATCTGACAATGTGAAGGCCATACTATGTGCTGCTGCTGCTGTTGATATTTAATATTCCTTTAATGCTTTTAAAGTGTTATCTTCTTTGAGCATTTACCATTTCAGAGGGCAGCCACATAAACAGCTGGGGGCTACCATTGTGTGTGTGTGTGTGTGTGTGTGTGTGTGTGTGTGTGTGTGTGTGTGCGTGTGCGCGCGTGTGTGTTTGTGGCGGTACAAATGTGCTCCGCAGCCATTCAGATAGGACGTCAAAGCGGTGGTGCAATTTGACTTAACCTCTCTATCTCTTGCATGTACACACACACACACACACACACACACACACACACTGCTGTATTAAGATACTGATTCTCCTCTGTCATATCACCCCCTACCTTCTTCTTCTCTCTCCCTCTGAGCTCTATCTCTCTCTCCTCCCCTTCCCCATCCTGCAGGTCATACAGTATGTGATGTAATGTATTATTGGGTACAGTGAATGTAAAATTGGGAGTGTGCCTGGTGACCTGAACACTGCATGCACACACACACACACACACACACACACAAACCCGCCCAGACCCTATTCTCTCTCTCCTCAATCTCCGCCAATGCTCTGCCAAGAAATAGAAATGAGATCTTATCCAACCTATCCCATCATGCCTTCCCAAACGCACACACACACAATTTCGTTCCCTATCATTGCGTTGTGTCTTCCATTATGGCTTCCTTTCTTAGTCGCACACAACTGCACACATACATAGTGCTGTATGTACTGCGCAAGTGCATACCTACTCGCGTACAGACGCTACATACACACACGCAGGCATGGATGTATGATCACACACAGACCCAGGCACACACACACACACACACACACACCGGAGCACACGCAAACAATTTTACACCTGTGATCAAATCGCAGCGTCCATTGTCAGGACAGTGGAGGCAAAAGGGGAGAATGAGCAGAAAGGAAAAGCAAGGGAGAAAAAGTCTGGAGGGAAATGCATTAGGCTCACATGGATAGGACCGTATCATAGACCTTGAATGTGGCTGAAGGGGGGGAAAAAAAAAATCACATATTATACTGAGGAATGCCTCCATCCATCACTTAGTCTACCATCTATCTTGCATGAGTGCTGCAGGATTTTCCAAACTGTTCCTCTCGGGTTGGGTGCCGCAGCAATGCAGCAAACACACAGAAAAAGGACTTCTGCGATGGGTGTACTATATCTGTAAAGGGTTGTGGGAGAGAAAAAGTGTCTTAAGATTTACTGTACAACTTCTGAACACCCAGACACATTATCACAAAGATATTATTAACAGTTTTATATTATGCATATGCTCTAAAACACCGCTCACTGTGGGAAAAAATATTGTAGAGACTAAGAAATAATATATCTAGGGATATTTTATAAAAATCCTTCTAATGGCCTTTTAAAATATTACCACCCCCGTTCAAAACACATTCAGCATGGGTTCAGCGGTGAAAGCTCTTCTGTGCTGTGGGTGAATAGAGGGAGTGAGACTGTCTTCTTCTGTGCTCCCTCGGTGCCGTACTTAAGCAGACGCTCATACGACACCATTGACATCGCGTCAAAGTATGTTAGTGATGAGTGAAAGAGAGAGAGAAAGTCATGACAGGGATCAAAGAGGTGGGACGGGGGGCTGTGTGTGTGTGTGTGTGTGTGTGGGGGGGGGGGGGGGTGTCTGTGTGTGGGTGATTGTACGTATGTAAAAGCATTGTTTGCGCGTGCGAATGTGTGTGTATATATGTGTTGTTTTGTGTGTGCATGTCAGTTAAAATCATTTTGTCGGTGTTGTGTGTGCATCGTGTGTGTTTCCCTTCGTGTTTGTGCGCGTGTAGGTCTCTCTCTGTGCGGTGTGTGTGTGTGTGTGTGTGTGCAAATGTGTGTTTGACACAGCTCCGGCTTCTGCAGCAGAGGAATCCGCACCGTCTCATCAGTATTCTGAATGAGTGTGTCCTGTTTCCATCAGAAGCCTCTTGCTCACCCCGAGCTCCCATCTCCACCATGCAGAGCATGTGTGTGTGTCCGTGCGTGTGTGTGTGCGCGCAAAGTGTGCACATGCATGTGTTTGTGCATGTGTTTAAAACTCGGCTGTGAGACAAGTGGAAAACCTGCAATGTGATGATGGCAGTAATAAATCCTGGAAGCACAATTTGTAGCTGTAATTTGTAGTGGAAATGCAATTCAGACAAAGATATATAAAAATGACTGTGTTTTGCATTTGCTTTTCCCAATAAGAAAAGCTGGTGCTTTAGCTTTTATGTGTTTAAAAACAAAATGTTGTGGAGATGAAACCTGTGGAAGATTGCATTTAAATCTCTTGCTTTCAGATTCAGCCTGAGGATTATATAACAAACTCAGGTAGAGTTGCTAGTAGTTTGTTGGCAAACTTTTTCAAAGGCAGTAGATGCAAATATGCACTATCCGTATGCTCATAACTTGGAGGCACAACTGAGCTCAACCGTAAAAATTGAACTTTGATAATCAAACAACATTACAGTCTTTAAACAGCCCTTCTTAATACATTTTGTACTAAGGACAAAGACCTACTCGAGAATTCACAATACCAACAGTATTTAGCTACTGTTAAAATAGCCTCTGTGACAATATTTCAGACAAGCTGAGAATCGCTCTTACGAGTTAACCCCAAAAAACCTGAACCATCATGCAACTGAAATACTAACCAAATGATCAATGTTAACAACTTGAGTCACTTAACAACCCTGATCAGTGCACCATGTAAATGTCTCAGCCTTTCCCATAAACAGGGACTCCAATGACAGAACCGAAAAGAGGCCGGTCACACTGAGAGCGGAGAATCGCAGGCCTGTGTAATTAGAATCGATAATTCATTTTCCCCTTTTCTGCCACCGTTCCATTCAAACGACCCCTCACCCGCTATCCAGAGAGCTCCCAAATCTCTTCAGGGTCGCAGTAATTGGACTGGGATTTTTTTTCTCCTTCTCTTTGCACCTCACCAAAATCCCATCAGCTAAATGTGGAGGAGAGCATTCTGCTTGGGGTAATTGTCTTCGACTGCCATGTGAAGTTTCTGCTGCCCTTTTCAAGGTGCCGGTATTGTTCTTTTGGGCTGGTTAATTTGGGGAGCCACAGGGGTGGATATGGCTTTTGGTCACTGGGTGTATGGGTGTCAGGCACCCATAATGAGGGTGTCATGGTATTTATCCCCTCGGCTATAATGGAGCCCATTACAGGTCTGAAACTTAACGCCTGCAGCCAGTGAGCGGATGGGCAATACGAGTTGGATTTCCATGCATACTGACTGGAATAATTATATGAGTTCTTCAGTTGGATGGCGGATTTAATCAGCATCCTATTCGACCAAGGAGCCGCCCAGTCTGTGAGCGTGTTCAGTCAAATTCTAAGGGCCTCCTGTTGCTGTGAGTTTGAGTGAAGGTAATTACACCGTACTGTAGATGTAATGGGCTCCAATTGCAGATGTTCAAATTCATTTTCACTCTCCTGATGGACGGTGTAATTTTCTTGATGATGGCGGTCATTATCAAACTGTACATACATCATCACCGGCATTGTCACCAATATTGATCATTATCATTGTGACTGTCATTGCCATCATCATCGTCATCACATTATCATCACTAACCCATTGATAAGTATTGATATGACCATCATATCAATACTGCTGTCAATTGTCGGAATCCCATCACTTTAAACTTGTGAAGCAAATCCCAGTCAGCGTCAGGCAGGGAATCGCTCTGGGACATTGTACAGATCATGGCTACCTAAACATCTCTTAGCTCACACACACGCACACTATAGCTGCACATTTCTATCTGAGGGTGTCACCCACAGAGACACAGATAATGGCGGTTGTGTGAATGGCTCCTCTGTCACTCTGCCATTCCCATCTCCCTGCCTGGGATTTAATGTGACACTTATAGCTATTGCATGGCTTAGCCTCCAGATAGTGGGGAACCACGCCTGAATGGAAATGAGATTGTCATCTGTCACCTACACCCATCAAACCACTGCAAGGCTGACAAAGAGAGTGGGAGAAAGATTGAGAGAGATACTGAAGGAGAGGAAGAGGAGGAAACCTGTAGTTGGCTCCCATCATTGAAGTCCTTATCTGAACAGCAATGCTAGCACGGCTCAGATGGCACGGAGAGGAGAAATGTGGGCAGACATGAATCTATCATTGGTGGATATCACCCAGGTCTATCACCCAGTGGGAATTTTTCATTTGGGCTACAGGATGTAAAAACTGGCGGTGCACGGAGGTCAGAGAAGCAATATGTTTCCGGAACAGGGAGTTCTGCATATCCAAAAAAAAAGGAGCCCCCGCAAAAAAAATAGGCGCAAATTTGAAAAACAAGGAGGCGTCAGCTGCCACTGTATCAAACCACTTTTGCAGCCCACTATTCGCACAATCCCGTTTTCTTTTCCTTCCTCAAATATGTGAATAAAAAGGTAGAGCCTTATCCGAGCCTCTTGACGGTGATAGCGGAAGGGAGTGGGAGGCGAGCGAGGCGAAACCAAATTAGCGTTACAATAAATCAGCGGCGGAGAGACAGCAGTCAGAGTTGGGAGGTAAAGGTGAGGGAAGGAGGCCATGGATTTTCTGCCAGGGACGCGACTCAGTGTCAATCAGCCGCCTGGAAGAGTGGTGTAGGACGAAGAGAAGAGCCGCTGAGGGACACGCGCACAAACTAGTATGTAAACATGCATGTAACAAATGCATACACGTACACACACTCTCACACACACACTCGACCCTGCATTGACTCCTCAAAAATAAGAAATCATTGACTGTGGCCAAGTTGACTGGCTGTGTTGACAGGACGGACAGCGATCGATATTGATGTCCCAGGCCGCGCTGAGAGCGGAGCGCACTAATACAGAGTTGGCGCCTTGAATTGCATTACTGCACAGCACATGCACAAACATACAGACACACACACACACACACACAATCATGCACACATACACACGTACCAGTAGGTAATTAGTCAGCCTGACAGAACATCCCATGGCAAGTGAGGACAACTACAGCTGAATTAGAGCAGGGAAACTACTTCTGCAAACATACACACACACACACACACACACACACACACACACACACACCAGGGAGGGTCTCCTCTCAGTATGAAGGCCTAATTAAGACACGGAGATAATTGGGAAACGAGGGGTTGGTGTGTGTGTGTGTGTGTGTGCGTGTGTGTATTTCAAAGAGATGTTCGATTACTCAGAGCAACAGAACATGCACACAAACCCAGCACTGGTCTCCCATGGGGGGTCAGACAGAGAAGGAGAAAGACACTGTAGGGGAAAGGGAAAGGACATCCAGCCACAGACAAACACATGCACACGCACACGTACACGTATACACACACACACACACACACACACACACACAAAGAGGCATACACAAAGGGGATGTATGCCAAATTTAGCAAGAGAGAGGCAGACTGAGAGGTCAGAGAGAGAGAGAGAGAGAGAGAGAGAGAGAGAGAGAGAGAGAGAGAGGGGGGGGAGGGAGAGCGAGAGCGAGAGAGAGAGACAGAGAGAGAGAGGGAGGGAGGGAGAGGAACACCAGATGAAAAATGAGGCTTCCTCTCAGACAGGCCTCAGACGACACCTCACACTCGCACCGCAGCAGAGCCTTGGGGATACACAGGGAATTTTGGGTAATGCGGTCCGACGTGCCACAGCTCAGTGGCCCCTTGACTGGCTGCTCTGATTGGGCCGATGAGCTCACAAGGGGGCTGGGTCACAACGGAGCTCCCCGATTGGCTGCGGTGTTTTTTGAGGCAGCCTGTGAGATTACAGCTTATGTAGGTTTGTCCTCAGACTAAGGTCATTAAGCAGCTGAAACTAAGCTACACAGCATTTATCAACAGCAGACGATAGCATGGTTTCATTCCCACATAAGGCTCACACTAAAAATGGACTGTAACGATGCTGGCCTGTGTGTCCACACACACACACACACACACGCACACACACACACTGTACACACATGCCGCCTCATAGTAATGTAATATTTCTTTACTTTAGGTTGTTGTAATGCCTTTGCTTTTAGAGGAATATGATATGCTCTGCACTATCAGACATGCAGTGGCATCAAAAACACTCAAGACAACATGAGAATATAGGCTACTCATGGTATAAAATGCATAGTAACTCTATAAGTACGTAGCACCTCCATAAAAACAGTTAACCTCATTGAATCACATCATTACGTGAAGTCATCAAGCAAGTATCATCACAGACATTCACATCCACATGCTGGATGGAGACATTAGGCGCCTCAAGTACACATACTATATATCCTAGCTGAGTGAAAGCTGGACTGAGAGGGAATAAATGTCCTTTGTGTCTTCTTTTATCATCTTTTCTCTTCACTGAAAATAGCGGAGGCAGTATGTGTTTGTGTGTGTATAGTTTGCATTTGTGTGTGTCCCTCTTTTCAGAAAAGGCAGACAGAGGATAAGGATCAAGTGCTATTTTATCCCACTTCTCAGAAGACATCCATGTATGCATTATATAAGAATATTGTTTAGCAGACACACATGCATGCATGGACGCACGCATACATACCCAAATACATACGCACGCGCGCACACACACACACACACACACACACACACACACACACACACACACACACACACACACACACACACACACACACACACACACACACACAAGCCTTTACCTTGCTCTCCTTTCCTAAGCAAGCCTTTTTCCTCACTCAAGGATAATATCTTGCCAGCATGCATGCATTCATAACTTGGGCTCCTTGCAGATCTCTGCAGAAGCCTCAGAAATGCTTACCAGCACAATCATCAAGCACATGGAGTGATATTAGTTTAATGCAGGACATGATTAATTGAGAACCTGAGAGACTCTGCGGCCTCGCTAGTAGTTCCATTTAGACACAGAGACACGTCTCCTCAGTTAGAACTGGCTGTCCTTTGGTTGCAATGTCATGTATCATGCATTAGCCAACATATTAATCACCATAAAAAAGACTCAAATATAATTAGATTTTTTTTCCCCCGGTGTATGCCTGATTTGGTGTTTCACTTCCTCAGTGTGAATTTGAGGTCATCTCTCTCTCCCGATCTCTCAGCAGGAGTGTGTGGTTGTGGGGTTGGGAATGTGTGTGTGTGTGTGTCTCTCTCGCTCTCTCTCTCTCTCTCTACTTCATACATATGGCTGGTGCTTTTATGGATGAGTTGACTAATGAAGGATCCATTTTCTGTGATTAACATTTTCCCAGACTCAGGAATCATCCGTGGGTTCAATTATCACTTGGGAGCCCACCTATTGTTCAGGTGGCATGCGCTCACTAAGTGGAGGTTTATACCTTCAACACTGTGCATTAGTGCACATCAATTATGCAGGTGGCGGCAATTACATATTTATGTATTCTGATAATTACATTTTTAATACAGCAGATGTCAGCCTCATTTATGGCAGTTAATGAAAATGAATGACAGCCATTTTACAGTGGGAAGTTCATAGAGGCGCTGAAAATACGACGCTGGGAGTCAGTTTTGCATGGATGGGTTTGGTGGCGTTGTGAATGAAAATGATGTCTCCTTTGTTGATTAGGAGAGTTTAAATAACTTGAAGTTGTAATTTCATTGTGGGGCTCATGATGAATTTGCATAACCATGCACTGAGTGCTTTGGTACAAAATGGCTTCTATACATCCCTCATGTGTGCGCACGTGGATTCTCACTAATGGGAGGAGTGAAGCTGCTACCCACACATATGCTAAGTACGCTACATCCCTAGTTCGTTCGGAAAGTACTGTATGTTGCTGTAAGTGCTGTATGTTCAAACAGCGTTGTCGGGTTATGAAAGCCACAGCAAAAATGTAAAACATGTGCCAATCAACTCCTCCACATGGCTGACCAGCGCTGCAGTGCTGTTGCATAACCAGATATGTTCGCTATAATGGGGACAAACTGGGGCAAAGGTTTGAGGGGGGAGACTCAGCAGCGTGCAGGGCAGCATTCCTCAAGAGGGAAAGGACTCTGTACCCAAATTCATGATGGCATTTCATCCAACTACTGACATCTGAAAAGTGAGTCACCAGCTGTGAGTGGCATTCCCATAAAAGAAGGGCAGGAGAAGAGAAATGACAGCAATTCAACTGCAATTTGTCCTGATTTTCAGGGGAAATGATGCTGTTACCGTCCGGTCATTTGTACCAATGCAAGACTCATCATCACAGTGCCTGTGGGAGAATGACTCCCCACACTAATGTGGTAGTCAGATTTCCAGAAATATCCCCGTTTCAGTCGCCCACCATGAGGAGTAAAAATAAAATCAGTGCACATCGGCGACTTCATCACAGACCATAGTCTATATGCTGGAGCGCTCTCAGCGTGTATCCTGCTTTGAACTCTCCTGTCATGCCCCATCATCACTGCAAACACACTCACACACATACCCAAGCACTTCCTATACCCCAAGGTGTGTGAATTATTTGGTGGCCATTAGGAGGGCTGCTGCGTTGTCGGAATAGTGATTGTTGTGTTGTCATCAGTGAGGATACTTTCGAGATCCACTCTAAATGCAGATTTCATGAAGGGTTTGACAAGTGCAAGGAGACCATCCAGTGGGAAATGCCTCGACTATAATCAAATAAAAACACAAGAGGCCCTCAGTTCCACTTAGCTCCTTGACAGGTGAGCCGGCCGCTGCTTTGAGGATTCCACAGCAAGCCTTGGTTGACTTTCTGAAGGTAAGAAATAGAAATAGAATATTTATACATATATTCAGACTGCTTGGTTAATTCAACTGGCCTGAAGTGTTTTGTTTTTTTTGTTTTTTTTCCAAAAAACTGATAGTAGTGTATTTCTCTAATTACACAATACCAGAAATGTGACATCTGAGGGGCAGAATATTAAAAAAAAGATTGTTTAGTCTAAGTTGTGACAAATTAAAACAAACAGATTGAGCCCCCTGGAAAAAAAAAAGCTGTTTCTCGAGCCGTTGGCTTCTATCTTTGGATAACACCATGTCGTGTTTCTCTTAATTTTCCACGCTTTTCTTATTACGGCTTGCTGTCTGCCCATAAAGTACAAAGTCATTTCTTGACAGACAATTAGATATTCTGAATACGGTCTTATCTGTGAAGCTTATTGGCTATGATGTGCGAAATTGGACATGACTCCCCTGGGTCTAGGCCAAGACTTCTTTCTGGGCATAGTTAAGTTTATGGAGCTCGTGCCTCACATCCACTTGGCAGAGGAGGACTCCACACAGACGGAGGAAACAGTGAAAATTAGGCTGATGCTAACGAGACAAGCAGGGGCCATCATGCTATCCAAGCTATTTGGCCAAGGCCCCTTCTCTTTCCTCCAAACTCTGATGTTGTGTTGTTTACTTATTTTGATGGCTGGCAAAGTTAAGGGCATATGTAAGTGATTGTGATTACTGATCGATACCTGCCGGCTCTTGGAGAAAAACTGGGCTTCTAGCTTGAGCCGCAACACCCTCCTGTCTATCACCCACAGACTTCTGCTTTAAATTGAAAATCCAATACTCGTTTATGGAGCTCCAGATATTGCGATTAATTAAATTTTCGTCATGCCGTCAGTCGCTCACCTCCCTCCCCGCTGGTGATTCATGGTGCGGAAAAGCAGAGTCCATCTTCCTTACTGTCTCTCATTCTCTCACCAGTTTCAATCATCCTCCCCCAGCTTTCTTGCTCGAGGAAAGATTCCAGAATGAAAGAGATGTCAAAAAAAAAAAAAAAAAAACACAGCTAAAAAAAAAAAAGAGGGTCAAAAAAATGACAGGCTGGTGTCAAAACAATTCACCCGCGGTAATATTTGTGCAAAGGAGCTTTAACATAGTGACAGAAATGCACATACAATATTCATGAGATGGATCTCAGGAGCTTCTCAGATGGGTTTCATGTGCGAGTCGATGATTGACTGGCTTATAATTGTCTTGGTCATCAATCGAACAACACTGACAAGGACAAAAAGGACATTCAACAAAGGAAAGAAATGCGGGAATATGCCAGGACTCAGCCATTCAGCTAACAAGCTGTGCCAATAAACACTGCTGCCCCAGTATCTGCATTATTTGCCTAGGAAATGAGGACTCTACAATAAAAGCTGTGTAATAAATTAAGTAAACAAGCATCTAATCAAAAATGAAAATTATTTAGAATCAGGAAATTAATCAAAGCCCACAAATTATAATGGTTGATGATGCACAAAGATGATGGCTTTCAATTACAATTTACCCCTACCCATCAACCCTCTCTCCCTCGCGTCCCTCCAGCCTCCATCATGAGGCTGTGCTGCAACCTGTTGCCTTGGAGACAGCTGGGCTCCCAGAGAATAGCCTTTGAGGCAGTAATAGGCAGACAGACAACATTCCATTTGCTTGCTGTTAATTGACCACTGTGCCCAAACTGTTTTTTTTTTTTGTATTTGCTGAGGCTTAATTGTTTTTAACATGGAAACACTTTGAAACTGCAGGTAAGGAGCTTATCCAGGACACGTGTGTGACAGCCCTATTATGGTTTAAAAGTAGCACCTTGGACATTATTTCAATTACAACTAAATGGAGATCTGTCAACTTAGGCTGAATCCAATTATGAAAGACAGAGGAAGTCATTATCCTTCTACTGTCCTGCTATGTAATTAAGTAAAGCAAATTGCGAGTAGTTATTATCTTCTAATTATAAGTCTAAGTCGCTCTCCTCCTCCCCCTCTCCTCTCGCATCATCAGAAGCATCATCATCATCGTCGTCCTTTCCTTCCTTCTCTAGACTGTAACTGCCCCCCTTTGTGCCCCAAATCCTTCACTGAGGCTCTGCTGCATGTTCTTTCAAAACACCTCTCTTCCTTCCTTTCCTTCTCCTCACATTTTAGCCATTCCCTCTCAGTGTTATGTCTTATTCAAGCTTTTTTCTCTTCTCACAGCCCCTTGGTGCGCACTCCCTCCAGGGAGCGACATGTTGGTTCTCTCCACCGGGGGAACGAGCACAAGAAATTGATGGATGAGTGGGCCGGAGCTCACCATTTCCCAAATCACGTCCTGAGGATTTTAAAAGCAAGGGGGGATGAAAATAGGATGGGGCACTGCTGGTATCAATCTACCCGCTGCCCGCCCCTGACGGATGGCCCAAACCACTACCCATAATTACCTGCTTGTTAACAGGAGAGAGAACACAGCGGGCCGAGGGTGGAAGTCCCTCTGCTCGTACGTGCTTTTCAATCCCCGTTCTGCCCTCCCCTGGCTCTGGATAGCGTTGTGGGAAGCCCTGGAATGTTTCCCTCATTGTGTCTCATTCAGCAAGAAAGGCATCAGTCATCAAACTTTGGCTTAGGGACAACCTTGCTCAGGTCAACGTAATGGAGTGCCGGCCAGCAGCTCTGGACCCACAGATTGATGCCGGTGTGTTGATTAATGCCGGGGCACACCCGCCCAGGTTAGTGGAGGCCTGACAGCTTTATTGATAAATTAAACACATGGCCACATGAAAAGCATCAATCTCTCAACACCTCTCCTCGCTTTTTTCTCCTCCTGGAGTTCCTCGGAGCTAATCTGAGGCGGTGGTTTGAAGTACTGTCAGCTCGGAAGCTACTCAGTCTGCGTTTGTTTTATTGGTGGCTACAAATATCACTTTGGGATTAGAACTCGACTGTGACTCAACGTCATAAAAAACAGACCTTTCAAAGCTCAAATGCCATTAGTCATTGGAGTGGAACTTCTCGTTAAGTTCGGAGCAAATATTAAGTTCACTTTGATGTCTTGGTCTGCTGGAATCAAATGCAACCCAGTGGATCTAAGTGATACTGATGCAAAACGATAGGCCAAAGAACCTCTTTAAAGTCAAAGTTTCGACTGTGAAAACTGGTCAGGTCTACCGCAGCAAATTAGCAGCAACGCTGCCTATGTAGGTCACAGACACCCTTTTAACATCCACCATCGTTATTTGATCAGCGTTAACAAAGCTGATCAAATAACGAGCTAACTCAAGCAGGAGGGAAACAAATCTTAGACCAAGGGCCTAGACCCAATCCATCTGGGACCCGAACAGGAGGAGGGGGAGGCGACGTCAAAGGAAATTAAATCAAAGGGAACAACACAAGGACTCCGATGGAGAGATAATGTCCATGCCCCCCCCCACTGCAACCCCCCCTCCGCATTCCCCTCCGTCGTCTCTCCTCCCAGACAGATGGATGCACTTTTGAAGAGGAGTCGGAGGAAACTTTTAATGAACAAGAAGCTGGCTGAGGGGTTTTTTGAATTATCTCATGGTCGATAAGCGCCCCCACAGCGCAAATGGCACTGGGAAGGGTTTTGGTCAGATAAACAGCGTCTTTTCAGAGGGAGAACAGAGGAGGGAGCTGACACTCGAGGAGAGATTAGCAGGGTCTCTTTTCAGGGCCTGTCAGGCCCATTGGACAGCAATCGAAACTTTGAAAGTGAGCTCTAAGAAGAGGGGGAGGAGCCAAGACAAAAAAAAAAAAAAAAAAAGTCTTTCTCCATATTTCTTGTTTTCACCTGCATCTTGAGAATGTCATGTATGCTATGGCTGCTGGCTAATCTAAAAAGAAGATGCCCAATGAGCTGAGGAAAAGACTTAAAACTGGAGTTAAAGGCATATTTTGTTGTCCATCTCTCCAATTCTGTTTCACTCACTTACATGAAGAGTGACATTTGTGTGACATTTGATAGGAAGACTTGTGTGTGATATTTTAAGTGCTTATGTGTATGTGCATGTGATTGGATGAGAAGGCTTGAGGGGGCGTGTCCATCAATGCTGGTCTTTGATCTGTTCATAGATTCACAGACAGTGGATGAGGTATACTCCCAAGCTCCACACGGGTGCATTATATCACTCACAGACATAATAAAGACAATTACTCCAATTAGAGGGAAATGTCATGATTATCATACAGGCAGGAGCTTCTGCAGGGAGCATGAGATCCATTTGTTGCCACTTTTGTCTGTCGAGTTTAAGCGCATGGCATTCAAATTGTAATTACTATGCAGACACAAAAAAAGTCTCTGTTCTCTCTCATTCACTTTAGAGTGCTTGTTTTCTCAAAGTGTAACCAGTTTTTTTGGAAGGTCACCGGCAGTCTGTCATTTCTATGCAGTGACAAGATGTGGTCAGGACAGTCGCATTTGAATGCAAACTGGATACTAGCCTTGTGGTAGCTTTCAAACGTGACTAGAAGTATGCTTGGATCAAAGGGATTACAAAGGATGAACGGAAAAGAGAGTGAGAAAAAGGCAAGGAGAAACCCCCATCTGCTGCCTTGAAAGATTGTAAGAAACTCTCTGTTAGTCAGCCCTATCATGTTTAAAAAGGAACAGATTAGACACCGAGCTGGAGACGCCTGGATCCCAGCAATAACAGAGCAGAACCTGTAAAAGGCACCTGGTACATTTGTGAAATAGAAAGACATGCAAATATCCTCACAAACAGTCAAAACCGTGAGTGGGAAGTAAGTCTAATCTCTTTCGTTTGGCCTGAATTTATGCTGCATTAATCATGTTTAACATTATGATATTCCATTTCCATATTATTTATTAAATTATTGTGAATGTGAATTCAGGCTAAACATTAGTCATCTTGTCCAGGAATCTATTTGAATGCGAGAATGGAAACATGCTGCAGTCTAATCGTCCCGGTCATTAACACACGTGTGAGATGGAAATCAGCTGGAGAACCTCTGGACCCGAGTCATCAACCCATATGATCTGCATTTATGTTTGGGGATCAAAGCTCACGGCCTTCGGCCCTTTAGGAGCGCCGTCACAATCTCTCTTTGATATCCTCCGATCAATTTACGTGTCCTGCGGGAGGCGTGACAGCTCCACCAAGGTGAGACATCAAGGTTAGTGGTGATCGATCGGCTCGTGCCCAGCCACGCAAAACAAACACAGAAGCATGATGAATTCCCCTGTGCTGCAGCCTGCTGGGACTGAACGCATGTACGCTCACACACAAGCACACACATGCATATGGAATACACACATGTACACAAACACAGAAGGTACATAGAGACAAGCCTACCTGTACACATTATGCACTAATATTACACACATACTACACATGTACTACTGTGCATAAAACACACATAGACCCATGCCTCCGCCCCCTCCACACACACACACACACACTCACACACACCCACACACGCACCTATACCCACGGCGGTGTATCCTGCCAATATTGAGGATTTTAATATCATCAAACTGCATGGAAGACTTGTAAAGCCACTCACTATCCCATGCTGGTTATGATTTGGCATTGTGCTGGGAGGTGAAAAATGCACGCCAGCGTTACTGTGGAGATAACGCAGCACTGTAAGTCATCAAAAAAAATTGTAATATATCCAATGGTTTTCTCATAATCTTAAATATGTTTATGGGAAGCCATTCATCAGCGTTAGTGATTATTAAAAAATGCAATAAAAATAAAAAATACATTGCGACACAGTGTTCCAGTGAATTATGGAGGAGACGTTTGAAGGCGAGGGAGTGCCGTAACATTTTTCACACTGTGTCAGTGCGAGGGAGTCAATCTAAATTTTCTGCAGCCTGTGCCTTTAAATCAGATCCGCCATCATTTACTGCATTGCAGATGAGAAGTCAAGTCATTAGAGCCACCAATCGTACACTTCATTGACCCCGGCAGTATTAATGAGGTCAACCTGCTCGCCTAATGGACACCCTCCCATCGGACGCTTGAATGGTTGACAGTGATCCCAGCAAGACCAGTATAATTGTCTCTGTGTGTGTTCGTGCATATGTGTGTGCATGTGAAGTGGTGTGTAGGTGGGTCTCTACATGGGACCCAGGGAAGGTGAGGGGTGAGGCTGGGAGAAGACAGCTTTCAGCTTCCTCTAACAGAGCTTTAGAATCTCTATTGACCTGTGAAGGTGAATGTCTTAATGACCCCTCATAAGCAGGGAAGTATACTTTGTGCTTAATGGGATGCACCCTTAATTGAGCTGAGCTCTACACATTAAGTCAGGTGAGGTGATATGCACTGATACATCTGAGGGGAGAGGCAAGTTTGTTAGCTTAGAGGTTACAAGACGACTACAATGTTTCGAAATGATTTGGATTCTTGTTTTAGGATAACCTGTCTGGAAAATTTGGTGATACATGAAAGCACTGCAACATCAAAAAGGTTGTAAACGGCTTTGAGATGAAGTGCACGTTCTGTGATTTCTTCGTGTTTCTCATTTTCCCAAGGAAACTACCTTCACACTCTTCCTCAACACGCACAGTAAACACAAATTGTCACTCTCGATTTCCCATTTCACCAAACAAAGTTCTGCCGCTACGTAAGCCCGTTAGGTCCAATCAACGCCAACAAACTGACACCCGCAGATGAATCTGTTAGGAAAATCCCTTAGCCTGGGGAAGAGGCGAGCGGAGAGAGCGCCTTGGCATTCCTAAGGAGCTATCCGTCATTATGATCT
Source organism: Centroberyx affinis (assembly GCF_046629955.1). NCBI lineage: Eukaryota > Metazoa > Chordata > Actinopteri > Beryciformes > Berycidae > Centroberyx > Centroberyx affinis. The sequence continues at coordinate 428,945 of NW_027281764.1, forward strand.
GAGCACATGCCAGAAACAGATGATATACAAACATAATATCATTTGCCGGAGCTTATCATGCATGAAATATCATTTCTCAGGATGGCGGAAGCACAGAAAAGAGCAAAGAATGCATATCTTTGGACTCTTTCCAGTTTTTTTAAGTGATTTGTTTTGTTGATGCATTCCTTTAATAGGCAGAGAGTAATGGCATGTGGTGGTGTAATCAAAATGACAGAGAGATGTTAGTTGAAATCATGTAAATGTCACTGAATTTTACAGATCTTGTTGAGTATTTCACCAGATCGCAGTCCTGTGGGAGTCATTTCTGAGGACAAAATGCATTATTAGGTTGACCTGAATCTGGGGTATTCTGGCTAATCTCAGATGAGAATTATTTTGAAGCCAAACAACAGAAAGATGCCCTCTGTGGAAACACTGTCCCCTCTAACAGCTTTGTTTATGTTTTCTTTTGGCTTCAATTAACTGGATTGAACACATTTTTTTAATCTACCGACGCTATGTAACATATGGTATTTTTCTTTCATTTTTTAACACACAGTTACACATATTGACACCTGGGAGCTGCCTGGTACAACCACAATCTTGTATTGCTGGCCAATAAACAGCAACGCTGGGATTTTTGGGGGATAAGTACCTTGCACAAGGGCACATCAATGACAGTTGTTGAGGGAGGAGAAAACACTTTCCAGACCCAGAGTTTCCTCACGTTCCAGCCATAAGCCCACTTCTCCAACTAAAATATACTGCATGTTTACATTGGTAACATTTGTAAATAACAAAGTATAACACACATGTAATTTGAGTTACGATGTCCAAAACTAGTCGAAATCTTCAAGAATTTTAATGTATATACCTAAAATTTGCCATAATAAATTCATGATTGAGTTCATCCATTAGACCAGCTATACTGATAAAATACAGTGTATGAGACTGATCCTGATCATGTCCTCCTGCTCAATTCCAGTAATGGGCCTGGCAGGTCAACCTAGAGGTCCAGAGGCACAGAGGCCTCTCAGCAGTTGCTGGTTTAGTCAGTGGCACTTAAAACCAGTTGTGCATCTGTGTGCTCACCATTTGCTTAATGCTCAAGGCATTAACTGCTGAAGGCACTTGATTCCAACATGCTGCAGCTGCACTGCAGGTCAACCTGCACCCTGGCTTCTCTGAAGAAATGCATGTATTGTGGGCATCTTGGACAGATGTACATGGAAACAAATTTCAATTGCTTTGTGTAAATTGCATAAAACAATCTTCATCCTCTTCTAAACTAAAGGTGCAAAACTGGTGCAGTTCAGGTCAGCTTAGTTCAGCCAAATAGTGCTAAAGGCATCCAACAGTCCTTCAGATCTCTGTTAGTGCTGCCTCTGTGGATTTAGTGGGTCAAGGTGAGCTGGGCACAGCAGGATGGCATGGGCACAGTGGGAAGGATACAACGGCACCAGACAAGGTCTGACAAAGGGCATCTCATGATTAAGACCTTTCCACTACGTTGCCTATTTGGAATTTCCACCTGCAAACTGCTGGCTCAATGCAGCAAGGTGAGAGGTTTGGCAACCCTGGTAGGCTTTAGCTCTGGGTCAAGAGCAGAGTGCAGTGACAGAGGGATAGCAACACTCGGTGGGGGGTTGGAGTTAAAAATAAAGTAAACTTTGACTTGGTTGAATGTAGTTGGACGAGTTGGTTAGCAAGCTGGTGGGGTGCACACTTGCGTCATTGTAGCAGAACAGAGTAGGAAATGTAAAAAATATTGAAGATTAAACCTCATAAGATACTTTCCCTCGCAGCATACTTCCATCATGTAAAATAAATATTGAGCTCTTACAACAAGAGGGGAAGTGCAACCATAAAATGTTCCAAAGCACAAAGTGGAAAGGCCCCATGCTCTCTCCATTGTAAACACTTTTACTCTAATAATAACTTAATAAAAGCTTTAGCTGAAAGTGAACAAAATGCACCTCAAAATATACTTCAAATTCTTCTGTGTGGTATTGGAAGGAGCTCTCAGTCTCTATCTTACTGAGGAACCAGATCCAGGATAAAACTCAGTACAGGTTCATTGGGCCTGCTGCTGTGGGATCGAGGGGGAGAGGGTGGGGGTGGGGGTGGGGGGTATACCTGAACAGATGATACCTGAACTCTACCGGTGGGGAATCCAAGCACACCGATGCCCAGTCAGGGCACAGCAACGCAGGCTGACGGGCCGTCCCGCGGGAGACTCGCAGCAAGCAGCTACCCAAGCATGGCAGACGGGAGAGACAGGGAGAGAAGGGAGGTAAGGAAGCTTGGCTTGGAGGGAAGGAGGGCCGGTGAGCGGAGCAGGCAGGAGAGACAAGAGGGAGAGGAGGCAGAGGGAGGGGGCACACATGTACGACAAGACATGGTCAGTTACCCCTCTGCTCTGCAGACACTCCAGGAGGTGGAGGGGAAAAGACAGGAAGGTTAGAGGGCAGAGGGATTGCCGGGGGGAGAATGGATGGTATAGTGTAGTTCGCTGAAACAAACACAAACAAACAAAGGAATGGATGAATGAATGAATGAATGAATGAATGAATGAATGAATGGATTAATTAATTAGTCAGTGAATGAATACATCAATCAATACATTTCATTTGGGCAAACAGGTTGAATCTACAGCATCTCATGTAGGAGGGATGGGACGCTCTTCCCTTTTGCAGCCATACTTTGTAATTTAGGCTGATATGATGGGGCTATTTTTACATAAAAATCTGGCCTAGTGCAGCTTTAAACTATAGTAAAATGAAATGTTCCTGGGGGAAAAAAGGGTAGGGAGTGAAGAAAACTAATTGAATCTGAAATGCAGATCAAAATGGGAAACAATAAACTAAGAGGAAATTATAAAACCATAATAACCTTGGGCAAAAGGAAATAAGAATGTGGGGGAACTAAAAAACCCAGGAATTGGCAGCAACAACTGGGTTGGAAGTATCAGGCGAAATCCAAGCTATTGAGTAGATCCAGGGGCCTACTGGCTACGCTCCACTTCACTCCTTTCCGCCACTTCAGAAGCCCCACGTCCGCGACATACAATTGGCAATGAGCGCGAGCGGCATCTTAGGACGTGGTGTGTTTGGAATGGGGCCTGATCAGGCGACTGTGGAGATTACGGCTGTACTGTGGCGTGGCCCGCAGCTAAGAGTGCGAGCCCTTTGCCAACAAGGGCTGACAGAGACATGGCAGGAGGCATTAGGGGGCTTTCGAGATAGAAAATCCTGTGCAGAGCTATACACGGAAAGAAAAGTGTTCTCATCTGTTATTGTGTCGAAAGAAGGTAGTCATGGCAAAAGCCCAGCTTACTCTAATCCAAGCAGCGGCGTAACTATGGCACAGGATCACAACAAAACGGCTCATTACGGATTTACCTAACCCTAACCCAAGTTCCAGTGCCAGAATTAGAATGCTAATAAATACTATTATCAATGTAGTATTATTAAATAATAATATTACCTCAATTATTATATCATGAATCAGGCAGAATTTTTATTTTTCTAAGTTTTCTATACTATCTCTTGTATATGTGCATCCTATATGCTTCCACGCTGAGAGACTACATCACCAACCAAGCTTTGAAGCATTACAGTACTCTAGCTGTTCTGCCTCAGCAGGATATTTCTACACAGAGCCTCAGAATCTTAGTGGAGAAAAAGTTCAGAAACACTGTCCTCTCTGGACATTTTCCAAAATTTTCCCGTGGGAACCGCACTAACCAGGCATCAGCACACATTTGCGCTGATAGAAAAACAAAGGCAAACATGCATTAACATATCAATGCGTCCACAGAGGAAGCCGGGTTTATGGGCTACAGCTTCAAGGCGCTGCTCCCTCCATGATTCTGGCAGCTGCACACTGCTCAAATTCCCCAAACTTGCTGGTCCACCTGATAAACTTTGCTTTTGAACAATGCTAACAAAGGGTGGAAGTACACAATCCCTTTGTATTTTATCAGAACCAAAGGATGTCATGGGGGGAAACGCCACTGTAGGCTACAATGAGAAATGCATGTCTTAGTTATTTTTTCTTCCTCTTTCAAGTATGAATAAACACAGAGGAAAAGTGTGTGCTGTGGGCATATCATTTGCTCAAGGTTTCATGTTTGCTACCATAAGCATACATCTTCTCTTTGAATGCTGCAAGTCTTCCACTTTAAATTGAAAGCTTTTATTTGAAATGTATAGAATATGACATGCAAAGTCTATTTACCAACAAGCTGTTGCTTTCTGCTTCTTCAAGTTGCAAGCTGATGATCATAGGTAGAGTGTAAATTGCCAGCTGCATATCTGCTGCAGTAGAAGTTACATAAGTTAAATGGGCTAAAGGGGAACCATGTACAGGTGATGGCTTCACATTTTCAGGAGAGGATTCAGACCTTGATCATTAGCGTGACCTGCCTGGAGAGTTATGGATCTGGACTACATTTATGGTGTCAGACTCTCAGGTGTACGTGCTTAACGTTACCTATGCCCAATTTCATTTCAGAGTATTACAGAGAGAGAGGGAGGGATGGAAGGGGAGAGAGACAGACGGAGAGGAACCGGCTGACATTTTGATTAAGGTGCCCACAAATTTTCTTTGCGGTTTCAAAATGTCCCCTCAGTATTTCCCACTGGACATTTGAGGTTACATGGGACAGGTATTCTGTCCCAAGTTCAGCTGTCAGGCATTGATCCTCCCCAGATTACACATCAGATGCAGCCATAGTTCACAGCAAGACAACTTCTATAAATTATAAAGCAGCCAAAAGAAGAAGGCTGCACCTCCAGGGAAGACCTGCAATGTACCTAATCATAGGATTCAGTATGTGGTTTAAACTGATGTAAAGGTCAGTAGTATCTCAACCATGGGGAATGTGCAAATATCAGGTTGAATGGCAATATTCAAAATCTGTATATTTCCCATAAGCATACAAAGGCAAACATGGTAATTTTGCTGATGCCACATTGACAGTCTTCCATTTCACCCAGTTCCCTCTTCCTATAATGACATTTGAATATGATTCAGAGCTAACTGAATGTGTTTATATCCATTATCCCTGGACAAACAATTTCCACTCTATTAGGCTCCTGAATGAGCCACTGAGCATGCTTGCAGAGATGGAAAATGGGAAGCGAGCCCCCACAATCGTGCCAACTCTGCACTCTGGGACCCCTCTGCGCCTCAAATAGGCAATTATCTTTTGTCGTATTTACTGACTGACCCAACGCCGATCATTCTGATTTAATGTGAATCGCTCTCACCTACATTTTCAGCTCTTTGTTTGGATGAGCCACCCTTTCCCAGGTGCCCCCTCAAATTGAATGAAAGCAAATAGGATTCAAAAGATGATCTAATCTGAATGGCACAGAATTCCTGCTCTGAACCGTGTGCATGTGTCAATGGGGGAGAAACCAGGAGACGGTTTGAGTCTGAATCACTAGCTGTAAATGCACAAAAAAGCACTCCAATTTATTCCAGTTGAGCCACACATGAGAGAGTAATCATGTTTTGTTGGAGACGAGAGCAGAGAGTCCAGAAGTAAACTGCAAAGCCATAAACCATAAACTGTCAGCTGAAGGTAGTTACGTTAACAGTCCCGTTGATTCACAGGGGGACAAACCCGGTGATTTATCTGCAGTCACAGTGAGCTTTGAGTGTTAGCTGTCACATCTTGGACGAAGGAGAAGGGGAGGGGGGGCGGTGGGCGGGCTGGGCAGAGCAAAGACATGATTTATGTATGGATGCAGTTCTTCATTCACTTTGCCTGCCAGCCAGGAAATGAAACTGCGCACTGGTCGGCGCGGCGCAGTGACACTTCCTGTTTACCCATAATCCTCCACCAGGGACTTAACCCAGTATGTCGGGTCTCTCTGTTGTAGTTCCGTAACCGTGGGCTGCCTGCTCCCCTTAAGCTGTGCCCCATAGCATGAGCCTGAGAGGACGAGGAAGCCCATCTCTCCCCCGTTCGGCCTAAATCTGACAGTCTCTCTCTGCCTTACAGGGTGAAGAGGGGTATTTTTTTTTCTCGCTCTCCCCAGAGGGAGATGGGTGAGTGCCATGCTCGCGGCATATAAGAGGATCACACAGAGATGCTGAGGAGTTGGCCATTTCATGGCAACTCTCCGCCGTGACAGATGGGCAGTGTGCTATTGCCATAGCCTAGAGTTTAAAAACCCAAGCTGCTTACTGAGAAAGTGAGAGGAATGGAGGGAGAGGGTGGGGGGGTTGGGGTTGGGGGGGCGGGGTTACTGCAGGAGGGAAAAAAGATGCAGAGAGATGCAGAGAGACTGGAGGGAGAAAGAGAGATAAAGAAGAGACGAGAAGCGTGCACACAAGAGAGGAAGAGCCTGACAAAGGGGGAAAAAGATTGTTGATTAGTATAGCACTGCACATGCTTATTCTAAGCAAGATGGAGTGAAGGCAACACGCCATGACGAGAGAATAGTTGAAAAAGAAGACAAAAAGAGAGAGGAGTTGAGAATGAAAGAGACAGAGTGGGAGATTGCTCAAGCATGTGAAAGAGGAGAGACAGACTGAGGGAGAGAGAAAATACACCCAATCATATAGACAGCCTGGTGGGAAAACTACCTAAGTATGGTGTGAGGACTAAATTAGTTTTCCACGAGGGAGCTCATCCTCCCACCGCTGAGAAAACCTCCTGGCCACGTTCCAACTGGAAATGATGATTTGACTTATTCTCTTATTGACAAATGAGAGTTGCTGTCCTGCAGTGTCAGAATGGGAGGATCCCCAGGCTGTGAACTAATGGACTAAAATGGTTGTTATTGCTAACACACTGCATCTGAAACCTGTTTTCATATTAGCAATGCAGTGTGTTGAATGACACTACCAAGGCTATATTATTGTCAGTGGCTATTGGGAACAATCCATGACTATGAATTAGGCTCTTTGGTAAGTTTGAAACAAGTGGTGAATATACACTGAATATACAAAATATTTCGGACACTCACTCTATTCATGAAGTCCACTAATGAGGTGAATCCAGGTAAAAGCCATTATCCCTTACTGAACTCCCTTGATAAATCTATACCAATCACAAAAGAGGAGAAGTAGATAAAAAGAAGCAGACGAATTAGAGAGGAATTTTTAAGCGTTGAGACAACTGAGATGTGGATTGTGCAAAAAGTGGCTGCAACTCAATATCAGGGATATATTTTGTACATTCGCTGTATACTATTTGAAGTGCAGTATCCTCCCACTGCAGAAGAAGAAAGAGCCAGAGCATAAGAAAATGAAGGATACAAATTCCTAAGCAGGGCTCACCTTCGCGTCCCCAGTCCTAGCAGCTAAAATTTAGTAGTTGTGTACACAGTCTGAACAGGAGTTATTAGGCTGTTTGACAACAAGTGTTGCAGAGAGCAGCACCAGCAAAACAACAGGCCATCATAGTTGTGCTGATGTGTGCTATCTTCACACCCCATTCCACTCTTTTAACTGCGCGACATTAAATGAAAGATTTATTTGGGCCATTCTCATGATTTGGCAAGTTTTTCTGTTGATGCAAAAGAAATAAAAAAATAAAAAAATAAAAAAATAATCAGTAGGTGTGAGTGTTTTTAAGAACTAGCATTTAAGGACTGTTGTGTGTAATTGCTGCACTGTGTGTGTGTGTACGTGCACACAGCGGGGTGCTTTACAGCGGTTGATGTCACTGAGCGACGGCTCCAGATACAGCTGATTATTTTGTAAAGCTGGGGTGTGATCCTAGCGAGCCTCAGCGTGCCTCTGGAGCGCTGACAGAATCAATACATCTAAAGTAGAAATCAAACCCCGGCAAACTGAGACACTCAGACACACACTTCCACCTCTGTGTGCATCCACTCCCCAGTCCCCACTGCTGGCAACCCGATACTCACACACAGTCCCAGCGGACTAGTAATCATGTGTGCCGAAAACACAAGTAGGTTTATTCGTAAGCTTCACAAAACAACACACACACACTCAAAAACATACATGTGTGCGCGCGCTTTCCCATTCACTCTCTTTCACACACATTTCCCCAGCCTCAGCAGGGCAGCTGGCTTTCTTGAGCCTCCATTTACTCTGAATTACCAGCTGTCCCACCAGGGGCCCCAGTGAACACCACGAGTGATCCTCTCTTTTTCCCTTTATTTACTGACTACTTCCTCTCCGAGATGCCCGGAGAAAAAAAACACACACTCCCCACCGCCACGACTGGCCCAGAGAGATGGAGTCACAATACTGTATGCACGGCGCAACACGTCGCAAACCTGCGAGCGAGCAATGTGAATCAAGACTTAATCTTCTGTCCATCTGCTCTGTCGCCAGTAAAAGGGAGAGGGAAAGGGAAAGGGAGAGTTAGGGAGAAAGAAAGAGAGAGCGACGGGGAAGAGGAAGGGGGGAAACGGAGAAAGACAGAATGTAACAGAACGAGAGAGGGAAAGAGAGACTGGCTGAGTGAGGAGGAGACGGAGCACGCAACCTTCACACGCTCCCTATGCATTGCAAATCATGCTGACGTTATGCGGCCATCATCTTTTATGCAAATTGTTTGAGTGCTGCAACAGTGTCTTATACATATTCATGCTGGAGGAGGAACAAGGCACCTGTCTGCAGGCCGGATGCTCGCGTTAAATCTCTGTGTTAATGCAGAGCATATGCAAAGAGGGCAGGATGATTATGCATGGGCAGATGAGATGCTTTCTCCAGCGGTGAGACATGAAGAAAAATGACTTGCAATGGAAACTACTCAACATGCTTACGTCCGAGTTTATGTATGTGTGCATTATATGTAAATATTTACATGTAGGTCAGGCAGGTTCTTTCATATATTTGAATACTCAGTATGTGTATGTTGGTGAACTGACTTATTTGCATGCATGTAGACATAAATGGACACAGGTGCTATACTTGCGCTTGCACACACACACACACACAGACACACACAGACACACACCCAGGTTGTCTGCATGCTGTGTAGCTGAACACCGTGCCGGTGTGAATAAAGGGAGGTGAGGCGGGTTTCAGAGGGTGAGCAGTCAGTCAGTCAGCCAGGCAGCCAGTGGGGGGAGCAGTCAGACAGAGGTCAGGCCTGTCGTGGTCTGATCACAACAGCAGGGGCTTGTCACAGCCATGACAGAACCAAAATGTGTCAGGATAAGGGCAACAGGCTGCCTCTCTTTCTCTCCAGTGGTGCCAGAACCAAGCCTCTATACTACAGGCTCACAGTTTGGCTTCATGAACTGCAGTTTGGGCTATTATTACACTATCAGTCAAAAGTTTGGACACACCACATTTTTCTTTATTTTTACGAATAATAGTAAAAGACATCAAAACTATGAAATAACACAAATGGAATTGTGCAGTGACCAAAAAAGTGTTAAACAAATCAAAACTATCTTATATTTTAGATTCTTTAAAGTAGCCGCCCTTTGCCTTGATGGAAAGGCAAAGGCTTTGGAAAGACATTCATACACAGGCATCAACTTCATCTGTCTAAGAAACACATTTCAAGCATTTAAGCATAAGCCTTTAGATCAAAATGGCTTTAAGAGAATGAAAAGCATAGTACATTCAATCAGGTGTGTCCAAACCTTTGACTGGTAGTGTGTATCAGAGGGTGCAGCTTGAGGGATCTGTAGGGTATGAGCTCATTTCGATGCTTTCTACTTCCTTCTGTGTAAAAGGAATTCAACAGAGAGCTCTTCTCACTGTTATTTCAACCATATGGTCACATGAAATGGCTGCACAGTCCTATACAGGCATGCACTGCATTAGTTTTGTAGTTTGCCATATCTAGGCGGTGTGCATGAGAAGTCGGCGGAGAGGGTTTAATTGCTAGGAAATTGGATGGAAATTAGGTGAAAATGAATGAACAAACAAAGACATGAACACGAGGGCCTGTGCAGCACGTTTCTGTGTTTCTGTGGCGGTAGTCAGAGCCCGTATTTGGGTTATCGCTTGGGGGGGAACTGAGAAAGAGCCGGAAGGAATCCTCGATAACACACAGGCAGACACACACACACACACACACACAGACACTCACAGGCACCGACAGACACACAAACAGACTGACAAACAGACATACACACACACACAGAAATACACAAGCGGACAGACATATACACGCACACACACACACACACACACACGCACACACACACTCGCCAGACCCTGACACTGGCGATATGACTCACCTAATTAAAAGCTACACTCAGCAAATTGGACCATGCAAATTGCGGGGACAAAAAAAGGAAGCGTTCACCGTCCTACAAGCCCTCCCTCCGCTGCACTCCTCTCCCTCTCCCTTTTGAAAGGCGTCTCTGTGAATTTCAGGGCCGTGTAATTATCCCTCCATTCTAAAGTAGACATTAGTGAAGACATCCCGCCACTCTTATAGGGATTCTATTAAGACAGGTAATTAAAGGCGGTGCGAGGGAAAATTGGCTGAGGAACGCATATTGAAAAGAGCCTCAAATATGGGCAATAAATCTCCTGCCTGTCTGTCTTTAGGGGGCTTTGTAGTGTGTATTATTCAGCAGCCTCTTGTTGGCCACGGCCTGAGGAAACATATGCTGACATGAAGGGGGACGGAGAGGGTGGCCAAGTGGCGGCCATTTTGTAGGTGACCTACTTCTGTTTTAATGAATAGAGGAACGGGAAGACTGCGAGGACGGCATATAGATACCTTGCCAATGACTGCCATTTGGCCTCGCTGTGCCTTCAGTATACAGTGTGAATGTGTTCGAGCCAATGGCATCCTCTAGGTGAAAGCGATGGTTTTGAATTATGCTGATCCTTGTGTTATTCCAGTCACACATCATCTACGGCAACAAAGGCATTCATCATAAGCACCTGATTTGCATTCTCCATGGTGAAAAAGCCAGGTTTTCCCTCCCTCTCGCACCAAACGATGCTGATAACCCTAATCATATTACGGTATTCCAATGACCATTTTCAACACCTAACACCTTCTGAAAGCTCTATTGCTGAACCGCTGATGAGTGCAGCCATCATCAATTGATTGAACATTCAAGTGGAAAAAAGCCTGGCTCCAAACTGGGGGCTTGGCACACCGCGAGTATCGACGATTCAGAGATGACGTGGGATAGGGACAATGGAAGGCGAGGCATCAATACGACTATAAATGGAAGCAGTCAATACCGCATAACATTCCAGAGAGACGAGGGCAAGGGAGGAAGCATTCCAATGCACATTCTGACTCAGATTGCTATTGAGGTGTGTGTCAATCCAATACCGCCTCACCATGGCTCCGTAGCGGCGAGCTGCAGCTGGGGAGGGCTCATAAGAAACGAAGGGCCGGCAGCCTTGAAGCCTCCTGAATCCGAGCCTAGATTGGATTCTTATTTGGAATGGAAAGAACTTCTCTGAACCACCTTTAATATGGACAAATGACTCTCATTATCTTCTTCTCTATCGAATACCGCTAGCCAGGGTGCGCCTTTAAGAGAAGAAATCAGATTCAAGAGGGCCCTCGCTCGCTTTCCCTCTCGCCCTCTTTCTATCTCGCTCTTCTCCCGGCCTCTCTTTCTTTCTCTTCCTCCCATGCTGTCTGTTATACACAAGAGAGCACAGCCTGGAGAATACAGGGATGCACACTTCAATTTAGAAGGCATGAATAAACAATGGGGTTTCCATGTGCTGCAGAAATTTCCCCTGGCGACATTCACTCACACACTCTATAGCTGATACACTTGCACACATGTGCGTACTCGCGCTCCCTCTTTGAGACACACACACACACACACACACACACACACACACACACACACACACACACACACACAGGCACATAGGCACAGTGGTACAGACATTTGCTCTCATAAACACTGACATACTGTCAGATATTTGTGCACCAACCACTAGCTTTCCCTTACAGAGACACTCTGTCACATATGAAGTAAAATAGAATAGAAAGAATAAATTATGTGGGCTGGATTTCATTCACGAACACACTGTCTTGCAGACTTTGGCAACCACACAATGTTATGGGTGGTGATAGGGTGCACTAAATTACTTGCTCACCGCAGAGTACAGTGTCACGTCGAAAACTGCTGTGAACACAAATTTGGATAATGGTCATGCACACACACGTACACAAATGCACACACACACAGATACACACACACACACTCCAACCACAAGTACAGCACTGCACAGATCTCTGTTAGGATCTATTTGAAGCAGACTTTTCTTAGGAGAGCAGTGAGATGGAAACAAACTGTTCCTGCAATAAAGCCTCCCCCGGTGCACAAATTAGGATAAGGGACTCAGCACGAGTTACAAGTCCCTGTTGTGTGTGTGTGTGTGTGTGTGTGTGTGTGTGTGTGTGTGTGTGTTTGTGTGTGTGTCACAGATGTGTACTTTTATCAGTGTACTGTACTTCTCCGTGTATGATTTGTGTACTTGTGCGAGAGTGTGTGTTTGTGTGTGTGCGCGTGTGTGTGTGCCCCCTTGGTCTTGGTCCCTTTAATTCTGGTGAGCTAAGATAATGAGAATTTTATCTGCAGCTCCTCTGAGGCGTGAGGCTCTGATTGAATGGGAGCAGAGTGTAACGGATGAGACGAGCGATAGCGGGCCGGCTAGGTTACACTCAGGCAGGCTAACACACCGCCAGCACGCTCTATGGGGAAACACAGATAGTCTGTTTGCGCTGAGGGAGGTAATGGAATGTGCTGTGTACCTGCGACAAAATGGGAGCCCCTTGGGTTGTGAAGGATGCCGTGGCTATGATAATAATAATACATCGCTATGTCTTTGAAAATAGGGCATGGTGCAACATTGCACCATACAGCTCTTAGCAATGGTAAACCTTGGGTATTGTTTATGATTGTTCCATGAAGCACGCAGCAGTGAGGTGGCACTCTGGTAATTCTCTGATTCTCTCTCTCTCTCACACACACATACACACACACACACACACACATACACAGATACACACACACACACCACTCATTACATCTTCATTCGTACCCTTTTCTTGTAATTTCCATAATTAATCATTTTCTTCCAAAATGATCTCCTTAATCACTTGGAGGAGACACACCTGATACGTCTGATGTCAGATCCAGTTTTGCAGCCACTGGATAGATAGCCTACAGGTAAAAATTAATCAGATTAATCAAATTAATTAAATCGTACTACTTCTCCTCAATGTGGAAATGGACTCAGTCAGACCTGAAGCCGTCTTGGGTGAATTCCTCTAATGAAAAATTGTTATAGTTATTTCATTACATTCTCCATAAAACTAAAAAACAGCAAGTGGAATAAACAGTACATGTATACTACACATCTAAAAGATCATGCCAAGTGCTTATAAGGCCTGTTGTGAAGGGTATGGAACAATGAGTTAGTACTTCCGTAATGTACCGTGTGACTGATCTTTCAGTTGTATCGATGCACAAGGAGTGAATTCTTCAAATATGACACTAATCCACAAACAACTGTGGTTATCAGCGTGTGCAGTCACAACACTGGGAGGCAGCGACAGAACAGCCTTTTTCACTGAGGATCCAAAGTCTGAATACGTCTGAGAAACATGCCAATAATCTTCAGATCATTTCTTATTCATTCTGCCACCTCCACTTTTCCTTTGTGACCAGGAAAGAGATGTTTATGAAGCCATTTTACTTGCTCATCCAATTGTGGAGGAGAGAAAGACATTCTTTGGCCAAAGTGTACACTGGTGTTGGCTAGCCAGGAAGTAACTTACATGATTATTTGAAATGTGGCCAGCACTGGACCAACTGTAAACCATGCTGCTCAAAGCAAAGATGACTGATCTCTCAGAGAAAAGGGAAACGCAACTTTGATATCGATTGATGGAAATATAAACTTTCAAGATTAAATTGCTTAAATGTTGATGACAATTTTTATTTCCCGCCAAACTGAATAACAAGCTCCTTCTGCAGCACATTTATTGGCATTAGGTAAGCGGCAACGGCCATCTCATCATTGCTAAAGTGCATAAAATGTAGCATATATAACATAACACTGTTTCAGTGTGAAAACCTTGTAACCCAAATTGTGTCCTTTATAATCTTTTTACTTTCTTTAAAAGGTGACATTGTCCTTTGTGTGTTGAACAGGTTTCATGACCCTAAGGTCCATGAAAGCCATTCTAAGTGCATTACAGAATAGATAATCTGATGCAATTTCCTCTTCTCTTCATCCCCCTTGCCTCCCTTGTCTTCCTGGTATAGGAAGCAAGCAGTAGTCAGGGAGGCGAGGAAATGAGCAGCAATGAAAAGTTTTGCGATGCCTTCTTCATCAACTAGGACCCAACTGCGTCGAGCCTGTCTCTTTCACGCCTGTACAGAAAATTAGTCTCTCATAATGAAGCAGTAACAAGAGAGGGGGAGAGAGATGGAAACGGATAGAAAAGCTTCTCGGCTGGCGGGTGTGGGCGTCCACCTACTGCATCTTTGTTTCTGTCTTGTTTTGTCTGCAACTTTCGCCCTGCGGGGAGCCCGCTAATCATGGAATCCGCAAAAATGTATCATTATCATTATATGTCTCTTTTCTTGCTGATATGGACCTATATGTGTCTGAAATAAAGTCGAATTGAATTACCACATGACAGCACGGCTCAGATTTATTACCTACCAAACAGTCATCAGTGGCTTATGCAACAATTTTCCTCTTAACCAGGCCTTCCCTTCGAGTAATGCATCAGAGGAAGAAAATAGAGGAGATTAAAAAAGTGCTAATTTGGAAACAATTGGTAGAACCCATCTTGAGAGATATTGACAAGTGGGGCAAATGGGAAACAAATAGACAGAGTAGTCTGGCCCTCAGATGACAGAGAATTTGCTCGGCCGTGATCAAGGGAAAAAATGGCCGCTTCGGTGGAAAAAGATACACCCTCATTCCAGAAATAACATACAATCAAGCTGAGTAACAGCAATGTTTAAAGGTTCAACTTCAGCACTACAACCCACAGTGCTGCTGACAAGTGCTATATGCCGCATCGATCTGCCCACTATAAATGAATGAGTGACTTTAAATAAAATGGGCGTTAGGTGATGCTTAAGAGGATTCATTCATAACTCCAACCTGACTAATGCACTTAGGACAAATGTCAGCAGTGAGCACTCTGCAGCTGAGATATGAGCTGGGCTTACATTTGATCGGCACAGACACACATCTTGTTATAGTGAATGCATTAAATATGAGCTACATGAAACGTTTTCAGTGTTCCTTCTATTATGTCAGTAATACTAAATGCTTGTCACTGTGCCGCATGTGTACATAAGGTGAATGTACAGCTTTGCTATTAGCGGCTGATACATGAGCCTTCAAGGCACATTTAATGATTGGCGGAGTCAGTGCATTACTGCTTAGCCCTGTGGGAGGAATACTGACATGACAATGAATAAGGAAAAGTCCAAATAGCCAAAGAATGAAGGAAGGAAGGAAGAAAGGAAGGAAGGAAGGTTAGAGTAGTGGGTTTGCGATGGTAAGGTTGTTGGTTTAAATCAGCTTGGAAAGTCTGAGTGGAGGCAGTGAATGAGTAACGCTTGATCAACACATGAAGAATAACTTGAGCAAGGCACTAAATCCCCATTTGCTCCAGTAAAGCCGCTCAGTGGCTGCAGCTCCTCCCCCAGGGCTGTTAGTGTAAATAAAATGTGTTTTTAGTCAACAAACCCAATAAGAGGATTTTTTTTTACTTACTTACTTTCTTTCTTACTTTCTTCTCATGTCACATTTTCTACTCTGAAATTAAATTTCCTTCTCTCTTAATAACTACACTATTGACAGCCATACAAACTGCCAATTTTTCATCGCTTTTTGACACTTTTCCTGCAGAGTATTAAGACAAACCTCTGTCAATATGTCACTGCGGGGCCCTCGAGAGCTCATGTTGTTTGATCTTGAAACTGTCAAAAGTACTGCGACAAACCAACAAACACAATAACCTCGGCTACCACCCCGAGCACTTACCAGACACGGTGTGACGGCTCGAGCGCACCCTCCCATCCTCCTTTTTTTCCACTCTGAAGAGATTGACTTGATGAACATTGCCTCAGGTGCTATGTTGCAATGGGGTTTGCCATTTTTCAGCAGTTTGCTACTTGGGAAGACAGATATACTTTAGTGGTTCAATTCAAGAGCTAAACCGGGGTCAATATTAGGTGTGAACTAGTATGTAGGGATGCCTAAAGTACATTGATCACTGCAGGGTAGCTTTACAATGCTCTCCATTGAACCAAAGCACCCCTTAAGATTTGGAAAAAAAAAGTAGCTCAATAATATCTTCAACTTTCACCTATTTCTAGACTTGGCCCTCTGTTCAACTCTTTTCCCTTTCATCGCCTACAGCTTCTGTCTCTATTGCTGTGTCTCTGTCTCTGTATCTCAGCAACCCATTAAACTCATTTTAGCAAGTCTAAGCCATGTAAGGACAGCGGACAGAGTGCTGCATTAACTGGGCAATCAGAAGGCCTTGGTGCTGCGCTGAAAGAGCAACAGCACTGAGGCCACGCAGCCCAACAAAAGACCTCCATATCTCTCCACATGGTACAAAGGGACAGGCCGTGGGCTACATAAGAAAAACTGTCTCTCTTTTACACAGGGGGGGAAATGTTGCGTTTTTTTCTTGCTTCATTATTCTCTTCAGCCTTTTATATTTCTCTTTCTTTTAGCAGAATGAAGGGTTGATTGATTAAGCTTGAGTATTGGGATGGTGGTGAGATTTTTTGTCATGTCGTTTGTCTCTCTCCTGTGAGCGGTGCTGCGAACAGATGATGATGTAAAAGTTGTCAAGTGTCTTTCTGTGGTTCGTTCTTGTTCTGTGAGTTCCTGAAACAGCTCTTTTTGGGTCAGGTGTGCAACACAGCCATGTTGTACAATTAGGCATGCAAGATAAAACCTCAACCCCAACTCAATCTGCAGCAGCAGTACACAGAATCCTAATTGTCTCTTTGGTAATACTTAAGGTCTAAAGCTATGGGGATTATATGTGGGCCCGAAAGGATAATACTCAGTGAGATGTGCTCTTAATAATGCATGACACAGAGGCAGGAAACCCTTCAATGTACTGCCAGGTTTTTGGCAAAGACAGTCTCGTTGCCACCACACTCTTACTAGAGAGAGTGAAGCTTAGATGTAGCTGGCAACTTGAGTCTGTAATGGAGCTTTCTCCTCTGGTTGGAGCATCCTCTAACTAAACAGAGCAATAATCACTAGTGGTTTGTTGGTATCATTTGGTTATGTAAGTCCTCAACATTTGAGAATACAAGAATACAATTTGGTAAAATTTTGAATCAAATCCACATGTGCTAGACCTTGCTGTGAGAAAGGTATGTTAGTAAGGTATCCGCAAACTGCAATCACAGCCTGCAAATACCTAAATATTTACCCACATATGCTTTATCAAGTGTGTAAATCACTAAATCACTCGTACATAATGAATCACATGCAGCTACAGTTGATTAAGCTCCATAATTTGTTCTATATCCCGCTGCTTTTTTTATGACTATGCAGCAGTAATGTGTTAATGCAATCTCCAGTTGTTAATTGTGTTAAATCATAATTGAGAAGACAATGGAGGCACAAATTCAGTGTCGGCTCCATTGTTGCACAAAGACTGTTATTTTTCACTTGAGGATCTGTATAATGAGCTCTGCTACGCAATAAATAATATTCAGACAGCGGTATTGTTCTGGCCTTCTGAAATCACAGTAATCGAAATACCAAGCTTCATCTCTGACTGCCGGCTCTAAATTGCAGATCCATTATTGTCACCCAAAGCCTGTTAAAAAAGAAAAAAAAAACTGCTGGCTTCATAAGAATATCAAAATTTGTTCATCTGTTTTATGAAACTTTTTTATCAGGATAGGGGCAACAGAAGTGGATGTGGGCGTGCGTATTATTATATAGGGTATGCCTGTTTTGTATGTGTGCTTGTGTCCATATGTGTAGATGCATATGTTCATAGAAATATATCTGACAAACATGGACTAGTCATCTGATGTATCCTTGTATGCGTACGGCCCGACTCCCTAGCAGTATTTGGACAAGGTAACAACCCAGATGCCAGACTTTTTGAGAAGTGGATCGATGCAAATGGCTAGCTGTTGCAAACGCAGATGCCACAAGCAAGGACAGACAGGCAGCCAACATCTCTCTCTCTCTCTCTCTTCCTCCCTCTCACGCTCTCTCTCTCTCTGTGGCACAAAATGATCTGCCACTCTGAACAAGAGTCTGCGCTACAGGGCGGCCGCTGGCATCCATTTATCAGCGCTGGGCTCATCCAGAATATTGTCTCCCCTTCTGGCAGGAAGCAAATCAAACAAACAAGAGGACAAATGGAGAGCAAGATAGAAAAGGGGAGAGAGAGAGAGAGAGACCGGGGAGAACAAAGGAGGGAGAGGAAAAACAGTGGGACATCTTTCACCAACCTCTTCAATCAGGTGAGCAGCGATAGGCTCGAAAATAAAAGTCAAAGAGCCATCGCTTATGAGATCTCAGCTGCTGGAGTGTGAGGTGCTTAATATCTCCTACACTCTGCATGCATCTCCAACTGCAAATCCCCCCTCTCACTGCATTCATCCCTGCCCAACCTTTCCCTCCCATCATGACTCCTCCTCCAATTCTGATTATCTATCTTTCTCCAGTCTCTCCCTCTCCCTCTCTCCTCCTTCCCTCCTAACCTCCCTGATATCCTTCCCTCTCTTGCAAAACAATACATTTTGCACATACAAGAAGTCCATTTGTACATATACGTAGATGACATTCATTCAAAATATATTGGACACTGGAAATACATTGTGCTGTTGGCAACATACACTATATCTACATGTACAAAGCCATTTTTTGGCTAATTCTGGCACATTCCGAGCATATCCTGAAACATATTCCGAGGAATATGTGAAATGTATTGTGTTTTTTTCTGTATGGGTCTCCCTCTCTTCTCATTCCTCCCCCTGTCCTCTCAATATGTGGTGGTCTCGGCTGGCTGCGTCGGTGCCGGTGGCCTTGCAGACAGCTGGCTGTGCCCATTACCTTAAGCACGTCTGGCCGAGGTGAGCTAGATTAGGGGAGGAATGAATAAGGCTTCTGGACTGTGAGCGCCCGGCCACCTAACTATAAATCACCCGCTAACCCCCACCCCGCTACGAAAAGTGTCCTGACCCAACCAGAATTGCACCGTTTTTTTCCCCCTCCCTTGCCTCCCTCCTTCCCCACTTCCCTCCATGTTCTTCCCTTCCTCACATCATCCCTCCTCTCCCTCCTTCATCTCATTCTCTCTCGCCGTCTGCCTCTCTCCTTATCTGCGTTTCATTCTGCTCGCTGTACACTTTTCCATCACTTTCTCTCTGTCTCCAGCACCTTTTTCAGCTCTTTATCTCGCCGTTATCTCTCTCTCTCTCTCCCTCTCTCTCTCTCTCCTCCTCACTGTCTTGCACCTTAACGCGCTGTCTCCGCCGTTATTCCTGGCCTTTCTCTCGCTCTCCCTCCCACGTCCTGGTCCTCCGCCTCCAGTGGAGTGTGCGAGGGAACAAAGAAGGCCGTTTGGGTGGTAAAATCAATCGTACTTTGGGCGTGAGCGATGGCACCTCTTTGTGAAAGAGGGGAGATGGAGGGAGGGAAGGAAAGAGTCTGAAAGTTACGAGGAGAAAACGAGCCGCACTGTACACGCTGCCCATCATCATTCTGCATATAGTAAAATGGTTGAGCAAACTTTCTCAAGGGCAGAGCTTACACTGCTTGCTCTACACTACACATTACTATTGAAGAAAAATGGGATCAATCCAAAACTGTTTAGGACTAAAAACCTCAGTCCTAAGTGGCTGCGTTTGATTAGATTAGATTTAAACTTTAATGATCCCTGTGGGGATATTGGGTCATTGCAGCAGCAAAGAATGGGATACAGCTAGGACATAAATAAGAGTAGAGTCAATAGAGGGTTTAAAACGTAATGTGGCTGACAATTACAAGCAATAGAACATATTGAGAAAGAATTTATATGAATGAAGCTATATAAACAGCATATATGGAGGGTGTGCAAAATGTGCATCGTTGGCTCTTCACATTATTAGATTTACAGAGTGGATGTGCAAGTGGCTAGTAGTTCATATTATCAGGTATACAGAGGGCTGGACATATGAACAGAAATGTGTCCAGATGTGCAGTTGTGTGTAGTCAAGAACTATTCACATAACATACAGTATGAACATGCACAAGTTCATTTGTGGGTTTTTTGCTGTTTAAATTATCAAATTCCCAGGTGGAGGTACCATAAATGTGACCTATATGTGCAAATATACATGCGCATTTTTAGCCGTTCTCATTCTTAGATGCTAGAAACACATACAGCGGTAGTCATCGTAGCAACATCAATCTTTTAAGAGGCTGGAGGAACAGTGCAGCAGCAATGCGGCAAGGATGTAAAAAGAGGGACCTTTACAACGGCTCCACCTATAAAACGAGGCCTACGGACCAATATCAGAATGTGAGCTAGCGGCACATTGATTGATAGGAAGTTGTCCTGTAAATAGCAAACGTCAGAACATCATAAAACGCGGCTGGAATGTGAACTAGTCCAGCGGGCCGGAGCTCAGGGGTTCAAATCTAGACAGCGGCGATGAGAATCTGCAGAGTAATTTGTAGTCTGAGTCAGGGCATTAGTTTCATTTTCAAATGGAATAGTCGCTGCAGTTCATCCGCACACTCAGAGAGCCCCAGAGTTTTGTAATGAGGCGATAATGGAAAAGGAACTGGGTGAATCTCACTTTCTCTCTTTCAGACCCCCCCTACCCCCCCCTTGTATGCCATACAAACGCCCTAACCAGATGCATACACACACCCACACACACGTATAGTTGTGCGAACGCTCACACACACACACACACAAACACACACACACAGAATTTAATTTGCCAAAGTTATAAAGTGGTTTTCCATTTCACCAGCAGTAGGGCGCTGGACTGATTGTTTGTTGGCCGAGAAAGGGAGAGTGACAGAGTGGAGGGAGAGCGGGCAGGGCCGAGATGGATGGATGAGGTGGTCGTGGAGGGAGATATAAATGGAAGGAGAGACAGGGGGAGAAAGAGAGACCCATCATCCGGGCATGGCTGCAGGCCCCCGGAACGACAGGCCGGTCTGTGTGTGTGTCCCGCGCATCTGTGTGTGTGCTTATCCGTGTGCCCGAGCCCCGCGTGTGTGCTGTCGAGCGGCGGGGTTGGAGGGGCAAAGAAAAAGCGCGGCCCTCTCCATCTGTGCGCCCGTCATCAATATCATCGCGGCAGACATGGCTAATTGCGACGTGCCAGGGATAACGGATGCTTGGCCCGCGCGACATGTAAAGAGATATGACAACTGCGTAACTAGAGTGAATGGACACTGCCATTGCCTTAAGAGCGATAGAGATGTGTTGTAATTATGCCCCTGGCTTAGTAATGGGGTGCTATGATATGGGTCTCAAGATGGATGCCTGCGAGGCACACGCAGGCTTCCAGCTCTTCAGCCGGCTGCTACTTTCCACCTTCCTGCCCGCGTTTAGACACGTCGCCCCCTGCCGGCTCTACCGGGGTACTACAACGGCTTTAGGTAAAGATGGCCGGGAGCCACGGTTTACACAAATGCTCTGCAAGTACACAAATACTCTCTCCACATGTTTATCTGTGATTGGAACACAGATTAACGGGGGGTTATCCATACCTACAACCCACAATCTCTCCTAGGGTATTCACCGGGTGGAACGACACGCCACCTCTATTTCACAGAACACGATCAGATAGAGCGAGGCGGGAATGAAACGGTTTCGTCCCCCATCACCCATTCTCTCCACGGACGGTCTGCTGAATCCCGGAGAATGGAGCGAAACTAAACTGTCCCAATCAGGCTGATGTGGACTTAATGAGTGGCTTTATATTCGGCTGCCAATCACGGCCGGCTTAAGACCCCGAATCCTCAGCCCGAAAGACTCTACCTGAGCGAATCTGGGGGTAAGTACATCAAAAGCTGATGGCGCGGGGCCCTACGGTGGCTCATCGGTATGAGCGTAGGGGTCTGTTCAGCCGCATTAAGCCCCGGCAAGTTCATTAAGCAGCCCAGAGAGGGGGAGGACGAACAGTGGCGCAGATAGGCCGCCTTGATCAATGTAGATGAACGTTCTGCACTGCTGCGTGAGGGGCTGTGGGGAGAGATCCTGAAGTGAATTAGTGTGTGTGTGTGTGTGTGTGTGTGTGTGTGTGGGGAGAGAGAGAGACAAGGCATGGACAAAATGGAATTGAATTCTGCAGTGTATGTGTGTGTGTGTGTGGGGAACAAGAGGGAACAGGCACGAACACATGCACTCCCAGTGAAGATTGTGGACACACCTGTTTTTCTTTATCTTAAAGCCATTTTGATCTAAAGGCTTCTGCTTAAATGCTTGGAGTATGTTTCTTAGACAAATACAAATAGTGAAGTTGATGCCTATGTATGAATTTCTTTCCAAGGCCTTTGTCTTTCCATCAAGGCAAAGGGCAGTTTTGATTTGTTTAATACTTTTTTGCTCACTGCATAATTCCATTTGTGTTATTTCATTTCATCAGTTTTGATGTCTTTACTATTATTCTAAAATGTGGAAAATAGTAAAATTAAAGAAGAATGTGGTGTGTCCAAACTTTTGACTGGTAGTGTAAGCATGAGTCTCAAAGTTATCTGTGTTTGAAATGTCGAGGAAAAAAAGGCCATAAGACATAAGCGAGCCCTAGAAAAAAATATCGCTTCTAAAAGTAGATGTGCTATTTTTCCACTGCTGCGATGATGGCTATCGATCAGCGTTTCGGACTGCCGCCAAGATGTCCGCCAGGTATACGGCTCCGTATACCAGCTCCCCCCCCCCCCCCCCCGACGCTTCTCCATCATCCCGGCGACGACAGTGACAGGCGCTGTGATGCTAAAATAACTTCACTTGTTTTAGCAGAAAGAAAGAGAGAGAGAGGGAGAGAGAGGTAGAAAAGAGAAACGCACCTGTTCTGTCTGTCTCACCGCCTGCCTGACTATGTCCCAAGGCACTATTGTCTCCCTAAATAAGAACACCTTGGAAATGAAGGAGGGTGCTGGGGGGCGGGGGGGGGGGGGGGGTAGGCAGAAAGAAAACAAAAAAAACCAACAACATCATCTGAAAGTCTATTGTTTCAGAGAACAAGCTGCATCACCAGATTGAAATGTGTACACACAACACCGGAGAGGGACGAGAGACAGAGAGAGAGAGAGACAGAGAGAGAGAAAGGCTGAGGGAGGGAGGGAGGGAGCGAAAGAGGAAGTGAAGAGCTCTATCCGTCTTCCATATACCTGATTTGTGCCGGAAAATCTCCCAGACAGATGCTGGAATATCATTTGAATGCGTCTGGGTGCTGACTGGCCTGGCAGGAGAGCCGGCTGGCACTTGTTGCTGGGACAGGCGCCGAGTCCCCCCCCCCCCCCCCCCCGCCATCCCCCACCCCACCCCACCCCCCCCGATCATTACGTTGTTTCATTCCGTTCTGTCAGCCCGCTCCATCCTCAATCTGTTGTGTGAATTTTTTTTTATTTATTAATGTTTTTTTTTTTCTTTTACAGCATTTTGTTTTTGTTTGTCTGTCAGTTTTTCCCCTCCCGGGGTAAAATGTGCTGGAGGAAGCAGTATCGGGATGTGGAGATTAATATGTGTGTACACAGCTGAGTCTACCAGTTGTCTTTGCAAGAGTAATAGAACAATTCCGCAAGGACAAAGACAAAATGACAGCGGGCTTGTAAAAGAGAAACTATCTTCAGAGGGAATGATAGATCACAATGCATATGAATCACAACACACTGAGAATCAGCCACGCACTTTTTTCTTCTAATTCAAATAACTTTGCTTTCTTCAGAGGATGCAGGAAATTCATAACAGCATAGAATGAAAATCTGAAAAAAAAAAAAACAGAACACGGACTTGAAAGTTGCCAATTACACATTAAAACAAACAATAGCCTTTGTGGGTTGTCATGGATCTTGGCTGCAGGGCGGAAACAAGAAAACAGCTGTATAAGTTTGACTGGCAGATGAAGTGCGAGTCTGCGCCTGGAGGCTCGGAGCCTTTATCGGCTGCCTGAGAATGAATTCATTGCGCAGTGAATTAATTATTGCTTATTGGATTGTTAAATCAATAAACAATGGAGGGTTATTAATATGCAACCCGGGTGAAGTCTTGGTAACAAGTTTGCCAGGCCACGAACAGAACAGAGCAAGTATTTGACGGCAGGGAAAATACTGCAAACAAAAACATCTGCTATTATTCAATTCCCAGTTGTGGCATATCTTGACCTGATGAAAGAGAAATGAATAAATCATGCTCCATTAAATGTCATTACGCCTGTTAGCGAAATCTAATTCTACTAAAGTTCAGCGTCGGTTTACAAATTGAATGTAATTGCCCAGAATGCAAATGGGCTGGGCTGTTGTTTGTGCGAATGTGAGACCAAGCGCGAGGGAGAGAGAGACAGAGGGAGAGAGAGAGAGGGAGAGAGAAGTGAAAAGAAAAACAGAATTTGTGAAGGGAGGGAAAACCTTTAAGCGTCGGCATAATGGGCAACACTTTACTCTCCGCGGTTTTCTTTCAGAAGTCTTAGGGGCGACGACGCCGGGGAATTGTCGATTGTCAAGGCTTTAAAAACTGATGGTTTCATTTCAGGAAAAAAGTGGAGAGAGAGGGGGGGAAATGTAATTACCCGGCGAGAGCGGGGGAGTGTGGGAGTTTTTACTGTTTGATAATGATCCCTTATAGGCACGCTAAACTTTTCCTTAGCTATCTGTATAAAACTCCACAGAGACGTGCAAGCAGTAGGGAGGTCACCCAGCTTCAGAAGGAGATAGAGAGAGAGGGAGAGAGAGAGATAGAGAGAGAGAGAGACATCAGATAAGTGAGAGGGAGAGTGACAAAGAGAATCAGATAAGTGCAGACATGTTGGACAGCTCAGGGCGAGTGAGAAGTACAATGGGACATAAAATAATACATCATAAAATAGCACATCTTTTTTTGGTGGGCAAGTTATCGCCTTGCTAACTCGCAAAAATGTTTCGACATGTAATGGGCTTCCATAAAAGAAAATGGTGGATTTATGTGGAAACTGCCTGTCTGTTTTTTTTTTGGGGGGGGGATGAGGCATCAAGGCATGTGACGTTTTGGAAATGGATGACTGGAACATTTGATAGGCCTCTTTTCATTTCCCCAGCTCTCTTTACCGTGCCATCTGCCTCTCTTTTAAACACACACACACACACACACACACACACACACACACACACACACACACACACACACAATATGCACAGCTACTGAATTTACCACAGCCTTGTCTATAAAATCTTCCAGTATGAAGTATAGTATGAAGGCCTGACTTTACAGGATAACCAAGAACAAAACTATATCTGAGAAAGGAGAAACATTCAAAATCCAAATGCAAACTGTATGAGCAGCCTTGACTCTTTCTGGCTTGTCCATGCCCTGAAACTCCCACTGGAAACTTTCCTAAACCTGTCAAACACCACCTGAATATTTCTTCATTTAAAAAAATGAATAAAAAACCTCCAGAATTTTCTCGCAGTAGTCGGCATGACAGAGAACTAAGTGCAAACATCCTTGATAGGCACAACTTCTCTCTTCATGGGCTTAAAGGAATGTCACATTAACCTGGAGCAACTAGTTTCATGTCACACCAAGCCTTTTCATCACGGTTGAGGATGACGCCACTTTCTCCCATGCTGTACGCTCCCAAAATAAGCAACAAAGCATCACTTTGATTTGGGATTGCTGGCGTCTTTAGATCTTTGTCCCAGTAATACCCATTTATCTCACGGGTGTAGTCGGAGTCTCCTGTAAAAACCCGCGCCGCCTCCCCCGACGCGCGCAGAGCCACCGGCTTAACGTCTTTATCAGTGGCATTAATCTTTGTGATGCACTCTTTCTAATTAATGGAGGATCGCCCACTGCCATAAATACGAGCAGAGGTGGGCGAGGGAGACTCCCTGAACTAGCAGTGCACAAACACACACACACAGACTTACAGAAACACGTGCACAAGCAAATTCAAACACATGCCTATGAACACCCATGCACATGCAAAGGCATAAGCATGCATATGTCCATACACACAGTGGTGGAATGTAAC
>NW_027281765.1:0-18871 GCF_046629955.1 Centroberyx affinis
AGAACATTATTTTTTCATCATAGAAATCAAATCATTAAAGGAGTAGTTCACCCAAAAATGAAAATTGTGTCATCATCTCCACCCCCTCATGCCAGTTGAAACACAGGTGAAGTTTGTCCATATAACACACAGGGAGGCTGCAGCACAACTCCATAGCAGCCTTCTCCAAAACAACTGAAGTCAGTGGGGACCAGTTCTTCAGAGTTCCAAAAAGACCTACAGTATATTTACACCATCATTTAGTGCAAATCTTAACTACAGCTGATTTATTTGCAACAAATAATGGTGTATAGGTCTTTCTATTCACAGTGTAATTGTTTGGCTGTTTTTGTTTTGGAGCTGTAAAGAACAGGTCCCCATTGACTTCAGTTGTTTTGGAGAAGGCTGCTACCAAGTTGTGCTGCAACCTCCCTGTGTGTTATATGGACTAACAAATTTCACCTGTGTTTCATTTGGCATGAGGGGGAGGAGATGATGACAGAACTTTCATTTTTGGGTGAACTATTCCTTTAAGGAGCCCCATTCTTTCATTATGGTGCAGCTCTTCGGCCTCTGCCCTCTTTTCTTCCGCCTCCCACATGAAGTCCAGCACCCTGTGGTGTTCTTGGTCTCTAGAATAGTGTCAAGCAATCAACAGGTTATATAGTGAACTCCAAAAACATTTGGACAGTGGTTTTGTTTTGACTCTGTACTCTAGCACTTTGGATTAGAAATAATACAATAACAGCCAGCTTTAATTTTGAGGGTATTCATGCATATTTGTTGAACAGTTTAGAAGTTTTGTACATAGTCCCACTTTAGACCAGGTAGGTAGTTGCACTGACCACTTGCTCCACACCCTTGGCATGCTTCCTGAAGTCTGTGACCCTCAGACAGACACTGTATCTTGCCTGGTGATGCTCTGCCAGGCCTGAAGCCATCATCAGGTCCAATATGGGTGCAAATACCCACTGTCATGTACTGTAAGCTGACAGTGTGCACTTCAATTTCATAGTCATACTATCATTTCAAATTCTAAACGATGGAATAAAGAGACAAAAATAGAAACCATCCCTGTTAATCAATATTAGGGATATTGGAAGACAAATGTAAAATCTTATCTCCCGAACATTCACAAGTGTCTGGTGAAGCAAGATAACAAGCTGAAATTCGAAATATCAGAATATCCTTTTAACTCTGAAGTCAAAGCTGCTCACTGAGAGCTCCCTGAGCGGAGGCAGAGGTTATCTTGAGGGTAAAAACAATATCAGCTGCCACTGAAAGACATTGTAATGCTTTTGATGCAGCGTGTATCAACGATTGAAAAGCGTTTAATTGTGACTTTGAGGCTTCTGTCTTTTGCTCTGAAGAAACACACACTTATACACACAGACAGACACACACACACACACACGTATACACAGTCTACCGCAGCAGATGTAGCGATCATTGAAGTGTCATTTTTACTGCAAAAATGAATTACTGCCACATTAAAGCTGCACTCTCTGCTGCAGTGAATTGTTAGGAAAGCTTTGTTCCACTTTTGTGCTTCAATAAGTGTTTCACTGAATGAACAGTAATGCAGGATAGATGGAGGATGGGGGGACTTTTACCAGGAACACACACTATTAAAAGTCTCATTACCTACTCTAAATCATATTTTTTTTGGTAAAACCCGCCTTGCCTCGAGATATATCCTGTGTCATAACCTTACGTTGGGCGTCAAGTCTATTACTTAAAAAAACGTTGCTGGGTGGATGGGAAGACGAGCTTGAGGAGGAAAAGCAATATCAGCACTCAGAGAGAAATGTGTTATCGCGGCTTTGATGCTCAAGCGGTGAGGATCAAAAGCACTTCGAGCTATTTATTCGGATGGAGTGATTCCTCCTCCTTTGCTGAAGAGGTGTTATGGGAACACAGTATCAATTTACCTAAAACACACACACACACAAAGTGATTTACCGCTGTGCTAGAGACCTTTTTCACAGCAGCCATTTTGATGTGTCATAGCAGGGCAAACACAGGTGTAACTAATAACTTTAATGATGTTTCCATTCCATTTTAGGTGTTCCAGTGCCATTCCAATGAGCCAGCATGCACAGTACCAGGCCCTGTTGTTATGACCCAGTGGGGGTCATGTATGCTGGCATGTTCTGTAGTATGTACCCACTGAGCAATTCTACGTTGATTAGACGTTTAAAACACGTCTAAATGGCCATAGACATCTAGGCTAAATTAAATTTAAATGGGGTTGAAAAGTGAAAGTTTATTAGATGTCTATACATAGACAATATTATCCTGGACTATATGAGAGCTGCGCATAGACGCAATGTTGAAATTACTTCTTGTGCTCAGATAATTATCTTGTAGGCTAGTCTACAGGACTTCTCTGGTGCATATTTTTGGTATTTACAGATGTTTATTCATTGTAATAATGTATTTACTGCTTGGTCTAAAATAGGTCTATACATAGCCGTAATGATCCTGGGCGATATGAGAGCTAAAGCATAGACGCGACGTTGAAATCACGTCTTTTGCTCAGTGGGTCTGTACTGTATATCGGCATATTCTATTTTCTCTCTCTCTCTCCCTCTCTGTGCCCTCTCTGGATTGTGGGTAATTGCTTGCAGGTGGGAGTTTTACTATTGGATGAACCGGGGGCACGTCCAATCTGAAAACAGTGTGCACCGTTTTGCTTCGGTTTCCGGGTTGAACGTCATGTTTCCTCGAAGCGGTGTGCAACGGGCTTTGAGGATACGTTGTCTCTTGTTTGGTGGGTGTGTCAGAGGTGTTATCCAATCAGCAGTGACGTGTATATAAACGTATTAAAAAGGCAGTGCGCACAATGGAACAACTCCAATAATAAGAGCACAAGCATACAGATCTGGAGCTTATTAAATTCTGTCTAAATATCATTTAGTAATTGCAATGTCTTCTGGTGCATGTCCTTTCCTTAGGAAGGTGTGCTAGGAATTATGATTAATGTAACAAATACATATACTGTAGGCTATATTTAAATGACATGGGCATACCCACTATTAAGAGTGGCCCGCAATGTGATTTTAAGACATATTTGTATCTTTTGCTATTGTATGTACCATTGTGGAGTGACACTTTCATAAACTTTTCTACTCCACTCTACTCCTCTAAATATATAATGGGAAATATTACAATATCATATCACAACAATAGTGATCAGCAATAATGATAGGCCTAATACTTATAATAAATATTTAGCTCCTATAGATCGTAACACAGTCTCGAAGGTAATAGGTGGATTATCCTTCACCTGAAATGTTTGCCTTGTCCTCCTGAAATGCAAATGAGGCAAATGTTGGATCACTATAATTAGGAACCAAAGTTTCCAAAAAACCCCTTCACTCCATTGGGATGTTCTCTGCTATTCTGGACGGCAAGGGCAGCGACTGTAACATCGAGCGTGTTTTGTAGTATTAAACACTTTCTTTCTTCAAAAAATTCTTCAAAAAGAACGCAAAGAATGTCCTTCTCAGCTGCCGTAGTTGCAAACGCTTGCGTAACACGACAGGGAGTTCAACGCACCTCCGTTTCCGTTTAAATAAACGCTTTGCTACGCTTTGTCGGGGCTGAACGCAGGGCAGGTGATTGGAGGGGGCGTGTCCTGTGTGCTGATTGGCCTGTGGATGACAGCTCCAGGGATATAAGGCCAGAGGACAGCTGATACCATGGGCCCCTCTCTCTTCTTCCCTGCTCCCAACCAACCAGCCAGACCATGTTGTGATGCAGCTGCCGACTTTGTAACTAAGCTCCAGTGACTTGAATGCAGTTGAAGTTTTTAAGGACCTTGAGTTATCTGTAAATACCTATTCCAGTAGCAGCTCCAGGCCTGTTTTTTTTTTAAATACTCTATTTTCTCATGTTTTGGTTTAGGGAGTTAGGTTAGCTGCCTATGTTCTTTTGTTTCTCTTTATTTTTAATAGGTAAGTTAGACCTTCCTTTTGTTTATTGTTTTGGCTATGCCCTGAAGCAAAAGGTGAACCGGAGAAGAAACCTGCTACTTCTGACTGTTATACCGTTTTTCTGGTCTTCCTTGGGAGCGGGGGGGGGGGGAAAGTGGGGAGTCACACTCATTTCAGTTGTGTCCAGTTCCCCTAGGCTGGGCATAACACTGTCACTGGAACACCTAAATGGAATGGAAACAATCAGTAATGTTATTAGTTACACCTGTGTTTACCGGCAAGCCAAGAGGAAAAATTTGTCTTCAGCCAGAATGTAAAAGGAATTGTGAAGCGACCACATGTGAGACACCGGGTGATCGTTTTGCAGGATAAATACATGACTGATGCAGAATAAATGCAGGACAGATGTGGAATAGATGTAGAATAGATGCAGGATAGGTTCATTACAGATGCAGAATAGATGTAGGATGGATACAGGATAGATGTAGAAGCGAGGAAAGATAAATAGAAGACAGATGCAACAATAGATGCAGGGTAGATATAGAAAAGATGCAGGACAGATGTAGAGTAGATGCAGGAAAAATGTAGAATAGGTTCAGGATAGATGCAGGATATATGTGCAATAGATGTAGAATAGATGCCGTCACTGTACACTTCATCAACCCAGAAGGAAACAAATCCAGTCGTATTCTGACTTTTGTCCTCATAATCCAAAATAACTAAGAGTTCAGGCCTTTTCCTTGTAGTCCAAACTGAACCATTCTTCTCTCTCTCTCTCTCTCTCTCTCTCTCTCTCTCTCTCTCTCTCTCTCTCTCTCTCTCTCTCTCTCTCTCTCTCTCTCTCTCTCTCTCTCTCTCTCTCGCTGGGTTTCCATTCAAGTATTTTCGGTGAATTAGGATGTGTCCAATTAGAAAAGCTGAATGGAAACTTTGATAAAACTTCAAAGTGGCTCCAAAATGGACAGTCAGAAAAAGAAAGCTCTTCCTTAATCACTAAAAAAGTTTTTTATGCTTGCTTGAGGAGGACAATTATTTTACTGATTAAGAAATGACGCAATAAGTTGAATAGATAAATAACGCTTTTGACAAAAAAAATAATTATGTATGCTTGGCGTAATCGCTCCGACGGATGTTTCAACTTCATTACAAAACAGTCCAGGCCCAGGTTGAAAACAACCAGAATTATCAGGCATCACTGTCTACTGTATGCATATTCTCTCTCTCTCTCTCTCTCTCTCTCTCTCTCTCTCTCTCTCTCTCTCTCTCACACACACTTCCACAGCAACACACAGCATAAAGCTTGACTCAGCCACTTGAGACTCTCTACAGACACTGGCTGGAAAAAAACAAAATATTCCTTCTACTCTCTCTCTCTCTCTCTCTCTCTCTCTCTCTCTCTCTCTCCCTTTGTCTATCTATCCCTCCCTCTGTCGCCCTCCATGCCCCCCTCCCGCTCTCTCTCCCACACACACAGACACACACAGACACACACACACACACACACACACACACGCCCACACACAGCATTAAACATGGTTGTCCTGGTGTGAAATGACAGGCAGAGCAATAAAAAGAGAAAGGATTGGCCTTTGTGTTTTTTTTTTCATACTGTTTATTCCCCAGTGATGGCACTGATGCTCGCTACTATAGGAGCCATTGAGGACACACACACACACACACACACACACACACACACATGCAAACACACACACACACACACACACAAACACAAATGCCCTAATGGTGTGTAATGGTTATGTGATACAATTAGCAGCTATCTGTGGCTGCAATGTTACCATTAACCTGTTTATCCATCCACACAAGAAATTACATTGTTTAAATACTGGTCAACACACACACACACACACACACACACACACACACACACACACACACACACACACACAGACATAGCCTACTAATACACCCAATTTTTAGATTTGCACTGCTTTTGACATATATATACATCTCTCTCTCTCTCTCTCTCTCTCTCTCTCTCTCTCTCTCTCTCTCTCTCACTCTCTCTCTCAGTCACACACACACACACACACACACACACACGCACACACACACACACAAAGATACACACACATAATTTCAATCTGCATCACTGCTGTCTTATCCAGGCAGGCAGAAAATCAGGAGAAGTGACTCTTCATGCAAACGGAGCATTCAAATAATAAACGCCCAGAAATGATCATTAAAACACAGAAATGATAATTGAAAGCTGAAATGAAAACTGACAGACGATGGAGAATAGAAAGTTAATGAGCTCTTCCACCTGCTTAACCAATCCCATTTCCAGTCCTCACTCTCTATTCAATACTAAATGACTGCACACACACACACACACACACACACACACACACACACACACACAAATGAGGACAAACGGATAGCCGCTTGCAAATGCACAGGCACGCACTCTCTCTTTTGCTAACATGCACACACTCACACACACTCACACACACACTCACACACACACACACACACACACACACACACACAAACACACAGTACAATATATTTAGGAAACACAAGTAGGTACACCTTATGGCAAAGATGTACACATATACACACATACATAGACATGCAAAAGATAATCTAGAGTCATTATAACTATCTCAGCATGATGGACTGGCCTGTCTCTTCTTCTGTGGTGTTCGTACCAGTTAAGAACACATGAAGAAGTAGCTGAATATTGAGCATCAGTCCAGACTTCATGTTGTTCTGCTCGGCTTTAGAAGCATATGAGGAACTGGTGGCTGGCTATCAGATGTCTCATTCTACCCATAATCCCTTGCGTTTTGGGGTGTGTAACAACGCATTATGTAATAACACCGCATTATGTACTAACTCAACAAAATGTGATAAATTTTCACTTCATTATGTAATAACACTGGCATTTTGTAATACACAGCCTGAACGCAATATGTAATACATTTTTAAATTATTACATATTGCGGTGGTTATTACAAAATATGGGAGTTGCACTTTTTTTTAATGAAAATGTAATAATATGGTGCATTATGTAATAACCAACCAAAATGGATGTCTTCATTCATAAAAATCGTTATAACATTATAACAACAATGTTTATTTTATGCATTCTAGCATGAATCATACTGACTCAAAATTCATTTTATAGATAGAAAGATATTAGTTCAGTAGATTATCTTTCATTGGTCAAAACTACATTAAGTGTCACTGTATTCCTTAGCTTAATAGAAACCATAGAGATGTTCATAGAGACATAGAAACTGCTTGACACTGAGTGTTTTACTGACATCAACATCTAAGTACTGGTACACACAAATGTCATTATTACATTTTCATCATAAAGAAAAGTGCAACTCCTGCATTTTTGCATATTTGCCATATTCATATTTCACCTGGACATATTGCTCTCATCACTAGATTCAGCTCTGGAACCGCTTCCATTCATAAAAAAATCTGTTCAGGCCAATCGGCATCTGTTGCTAGGCAGAATTCAGGAAGAAGAAGAAATTTAGCGATTGGTTACTCGACCAATCGCTAAATTGGTCTCGACTCGACGCTTGGCAACACATTCAAGAGCGCCCCGCTTTTTTAAAATCGGCTTGAACTTGGGGAGCGATTTCAGACTGAATAAATAAAGATGGAAATGAAAATGGGCGTTCAGTGTGAATATCAAGGCAACAAATGAACCAAACTAAAGCTGAAGAGTTCCGGTAAACCGCTCCGAACATGAAGAAAAGCTTTGTTCCTCCTGCCAAACACACTGTTGACAAATTCCCCCTCTGGACCGGAACCTGAAGCCACGCTGACATAATCCTGTTGATGCTGGTTCTCTCTTCCCTCTGTAATCACTGCTGAACTATCTGTGAAAGAGCGTTGCTGTCGCGCACTGGCTGTGAAAGAATAAACTAAACTAACTGACTGTGACACACAGGGAAACACAGATGGACACACACACACACACACACACACACACACACACACAGAAGACTCCACTCCATTCTTAGAGTAATAAACCCACTCTGCGGAGCTGCAGAGCTAATTATAGCAGCTTTTAATTGCTTTCCGGCTTTAAAAGCGACTTCTCTCGTAATCTCTCTCTGTTTCTGTCCATTGCTTCACAGCAGCACCGCTAAGCCCAAGGATGTGTGTGTGTGTGTGTGAAGATGTAGTGTGTGTGTGTGTGTGTGTAATGTAGTGAGTGTGGGTGACAGAACATGTGGGTGAAGAGGGAAAAAGAGGAGTGCACTTGTGGGTGGGTGTGTATGTAGAGAGATAGAAAGTGTGTGTGTGTGTGTGTGTGTGTGTGTGTGTGATGAGCTGAAGCATGCTGCTAGCTGATTCAGAGTGTTAAACGTTTTAACTTAACAGCCCAAATTTTACCAGCACTTCTCTTTCTCTCTCTCTCTCTCTTCTCCATCTCTCCCCTTCTTCCCTTGCTCGCTCTCCCACTCCATCTGTCTCTCCTCTTCCTTCTTTTTTTTTTTTCCCCCGTTTCCTTCCTCCCCATTCCTCCCTTTCTTCTTCCTTCTCTCTCCAACTATCTCTCTCTCTCTCTCTCTCTCTCTCTCTCTAACTGGGATTCCATTCATGTATTTTCGGTGAATTAGAATGTGTCCAATTAGAAAAGCTGAATGGAAACTTTGATAAAAACTTCAAAGGCTCCAAAATGGACAGTCAGAAGAAGAAAGCTCTTCCTTAATCACTAAAAAAAGCTTTTTATGCTTGCTTGATGTGGAAAATTATTTTACTGATGAAATGATGCGATAAGTAGAACATATAAATAAGGCATTTGACAAAAAAAATAATGCTGTATGCTCGGCGTAATCGGTCCGATGAATGTTTCAACTTCATTACAAAACAGTTCAGAAGTGGCTGAATTGTCTATAAAGTTTCTGTCCACTATGACAAACAAATTTCAAACAGTTTATATACATTTTCATTGTGGTTGTATGATCATTTGTTGCTGCGTTAAAAATATTGGCCAAAGTGCATTTCTGTTGTTTTCGCCATGGGATGAAAGCATGAAACATGGCCGACATCAGCTGACACTACAACCACAACAACTACAACCTAAAAACTAATCAGTTCTTTAAAGACTTTCCATTTTTAGCATGGAATTTCTGTTTTTGTTTTAACCAGTGGTGGAAGAAGTACTCTGATCCTTTACTTAAGTAAAAGTACCAATACAGCAATGTAAAAATACTCCATTACAAGTAAAAGTCCTGCATGAAAAATCCTACTTAAGTAAAAGTACATAAGTATTAGCAGCAAAATGTAGTTAAAGTATTAAAGTAAAAGTAGTGGTTTGGTCCCTCTGACTGATATTTTATTATATATGACATCATTAGATTATTAATACTGAAGAATCAGTGTGTAAGCAGCATGTTACTGTTGTAGCTGGATGGAAACACATGACAAACATAACACAGACTTCCTTGTTTCTCTTCCTCTCTAACCCCTCTTCTTCTTCTTACACTTCTCTCCATTTTCTCTCCTCCCTCTATTCTCTCTCTCTCTCCTCACTCCATCATTCCCCTCCCCCCTTCTCTCTCTCTCTCTCTTTAGTTCCTCCACACACACCTTATTGCGCTCGTCCCGCTCTTCCTTTCTCTCCCTATCTTCCCTTCCTCCCTCTTCCTCTCTCTCCCATCTTTCCTCCTCTTTTCCTCTCTTTCCTTTCCTTCCATCTCTCGCTCCCTCTCTCTCTCTCTCCTCTACCTTTCTTTCTCTCTTTTATCCTCCCAGATTCCCTTACCTGCCTTGCTTTGCTTTTGTACGTCTTTTTTCTCTTTATCTCTCCTCACTCCTTCTCCCCTGTTTCCTTTCCTCCTCTCTCTGCCTCCCTCTCTCTCTCTCTCTCTCTCTCTCTCCCTCTGGGGACAGCAGGAGGAAACAGTAACATATGGGCTTCCTGGTAAACAGATGTGAAGTTTTGAATCAAAGGGAGGAAAAAGCGAGAGAGAAGGGTGAAAACGCCACCTCTCTTTTTCACAGCCATGTTCTCTTCACAGACACTGATTGATTAATGTCATCACATTATTCAGGATGCCCCGGCGTTACAGCGCTTTACAAACTTGAGTTGTCGATGCCATGCGCTGTTTCCAACAGCCTGGATAAGCTCTTATGCTGATTATGGGAAAACTGAATAAGATCGCTGGCATATGCAGATAGCAGGCAGGATAAATGAGGCGTGCAAACTCCTTATTCTGTTTACTGCGGGTTTGTATGGGTTTTTTTCTCTTCGCTATATTTTAAATTATTCATGTAAACAGAGATATTTGTGATCAGGGGCCAGTTGCATAAAGCTAGTTTAAGACTAGTCTAAGCCTTAGACTGGTCTTAGATTCTCAGGTTGGAACACTCTAATTAAGACTGTCTGTTAACAATCCTATGACAAAATAAGTCAGTTGTAATATTTTACAACTGACTTATTTTGTCGTAGGATTGTTAGCCACCTTCCCCCCCGGCTAATCTTGAGTTAAGAACTTTGTTGTTATGGCAACAAGTCGGCCTAACTGTCAGAGTGGGACGTTTAAATACTGAAGCTGTTTCATACAAGATGCCAAATCTTTGGTTTTTGGGAAGAGTCTGAAGAAGAGAGCGAGTCTTTAGAGACAGAAACAAACCATTAGAGATCTACAACAATCAAGAAGTAGTAGGAACAGGTAAATATAAATGTCTATAGCAAGTTTGACTTAAAGTCACATTTAAGTCTAAGACCGGGTCTATCTTTATGCTACTGGCCCCTGGATATGAAGCTGTATGTACAAGCTCATTCAGAATGTGACTTTAATCAGGATAAGTATGCAGAATGTAGTATATTCAATGGATTCAGTGAATCAGGGAGTTTGGAAGTCCTCAATACGACTTTTCATGCATTCATGTGCTTCTGATTGGAGAAAAATAACAAAAGCAGGTTTTTGTTTTGGCATTTGCGCCTTTATTGCATAGTTCAAAGTAGAGAGAGACAGGAAAGATTGGGATGACATGCGACAAAGGTCTTGGGCCGGATGTGAACCCAGGAGGTTGTGATTACATGGCATGTGCCTTAGACCAGTGATTCTCAACCTTTTTCATATCATGGACCCCTAATTTGGTTCACATTGGGGTCACAGACCCCCATTTGATGATATTTTTTCTCTCTGACCCAAATATTTTTTATTGTTAGATATGATTGTTTCCAGAATTCCATGACTATCTGTATTGTAGGTAGAGAGATAAGAGAGAAACTATGATCAAAACAGTCATTCTTCTACATTCTCTAATTATGTTAACTTCTTGTAAATGAAATAATGGTGAAGTTTAACAATTGATCAATTTGCTGTGGACCCCCTGGAACCCCCTCAAGGACCCCTGGTGGTCCCCGCACCCCACGTTGAGAACCACTGTCTTAGATCGCTGAGCCCCCAAAAGTAGGTTTTTTGTGGCTGATGTTTGACTTTATGAATCGATCAGCACAGAACTGCTTGGTGCTGCAATGACAGAATGAAAATCCATTTCAGACAGGTCATCGATATCTTAATTTATTAAAAACAAAGATGTGGCAAAAGTTAGACAGACTGAAAATATAGACATCTAACAATAAAGCTATTTATTGTTGGATATTTATGCCTATGTTTAAACCTATATATGAGTACCTATTTCCTGTTTATGATGTACATGTAATATTTCTGTGTAATCTCATCATTATTCATTATTTTTAATTTGTTTCACCTGTCATGTTATTATCTGGGTCATGTGACTGCCTCCCATTGGCTGTTGCTATTATATAGGCGAGGCCACACCCGTGTTGTCTGTGTTTAAAGCCCTGAAGAAGACCTACAGTGGTCGAAACATGTTGCCTTTTTTAATGATTTAGCCACTACAATAAAGGCTTTTTAAATATTTCCTTCCTCGTGGTTATATTTTTATATTTGCCTGGATTGTCCTTTTGTTTGTAATAAAGCTATTTACCTGAGATGCCAAACAATAAGATATAGTAACAATTAAATCATTGGTACCATCAGCTATTGACATGTTTGCGTGCTCTCCGCCCCCTAAAACGTCACATCTCAGCAACTCAGGTCTTATAAATCCTCTTCCAGTCGTATTTACCTGTTTGTCGGGTCGTTCATGTGCACTCGACTCGTAGTTACGATATTTCCGACAGCACTTGAAAGCAGGGATAGCTTTGTGCTTATGCTTGGGAAGGCGGACGATGGGGAGAGATTAACCGGAGCACTCAAATCAATGAACATAAATAATATAAACCTTGACCCTCTCAGCCATGCAGTTCATAAGTCTTCAATAATCTTTCCAGGCTTGTTCCTCCCTCGCTCCCCAGACTCAGCAGCTACTGAGAGGGAGGGAGAGGAGACAGATATCGGGGCGTTAATAGGAACCAGGTGCTTCTCTCATTGGGGCGCACTCGTTGAAGAGCGCCCGAGTGCGCTCTTGGTCACTTGACAGGCAGACACCATCAAGGGTGGAGTGGACCGACGTACTCGAGAGGGTAAATAGCCGGCGGTGACACGAAAACAAACCCCTCTCCCGAGCATGACGATTTGACTGAGAACTGAGAACATCGCTGCCTCTGGATGTGTTTCGGTTTAGCCGACCAGAACACCACCTGGAAGACAGATGGAGAGCAGATGGAAACAGAGGCAGACTCAGAAGATATTTGGACAAATCATTTTCAATATCCAGCAAATTGACCCTTTGGTGTTGTCGAGCTGAAGGCCAAATTACCCAAGAAGTTACAAATGAGGCTACAGCAACTGGATGGTGGTTTACCTGTCGATAAGGTTAGCTAATGTTAGCAGTTAGTTACTTCATGTTTTTAGCATTATCTCCAAACTGACAAGATCCATATAGTGTTAACTAGCAGTCCGCTACTTCATGTTGGTAATGTTATTTATCTCCAAACATATGAATTCTAATTGTGTATGTATGTGTGTTATATCTGACAGCTAGGCGAGTAGCGGTTTGAACAAGCTGAAGTCACCGAGCCGCAGCGTTAGCTAGCAGACACAGCTAGCATTGTGAAATGTCTGTCAAAGAAGTGGCACTAAGAAACAATGTTACCATATTACTACTATTAAAAATAGAGGCGGTTAATGCTGACAGTACGAATTTTACCAAATTGGTTTGGAGATGAGTATAATGTTAATATAATACATTAACAATGAGCAGAAACTCCACCCAGCTGGCACATCACCGCCTGACCAGGAGCCCTTAAATGAGCGCACCCAAAGTCTCATCAGCCCCCCCTTATTGCTATTATTAGTATATCAAAAATGAAGGTACTGTATATTGACTCTCTGATAGTGTACAATAACCCACTGCCTGTCAGTTGTTAATCCGGATCACAGAAGTCTGTTAACTGGTCTGGTATCAGTGTTTGTTCTCAGAAAGGCAAACACTCACTGACCCACAAGTCTTTTTGTGTTTTTTCCGCTGGCTCCTCCCTCATTCTGCCAAATTCTTCCATTATTCTGTTATTCTGAACAGGCTGAATTCTGATTCTCAAAGGTCCTCTACCCAAATTGGGTCGATTCACTGATGGATTCAATAACTGGTTCAGGATCAATTGGGCATGCCTAGCAAAATGGAATCCAATTGGATTGCCCCAAAAAGTGCAAGCCCTACCAATCTATCTCCCGGCCCACACTGGAGCTAAGTAATAGAAAAGGATTTAAATTAGAAAGCTCTTAGACTCGTGGGGACAGGCTCAGCACCAAATTAAAATGAATTTGTTTGTGTAATCAATCTATCAATAAAATGGGTCCTTCTCTTTCATTGTTCTGCAGCAGCCATTGTTGGGTCCTGACACACAGGTTGAGAAACACTGAGTCATACTGTATGATGTCGTAATGTTGGACTGTGAAGCCCAGCTATCAGAGAAATGGATCCTAGTCTGTCATCGCTCTGCAGTTACTGCTTTAGTGTTATGACCCACAGATGCTGCTTTCACACTGTGGCATAAAAAAAACAAATCAGTATGCGCCAGTCAGTGTTCATCTCAAAATTTCTAATAGTTTATAGCTTGCATAAATTATGAACCATGATTCCCAATGTAAATGAGTAGCAGAGAATTTGAATGGCTCAGCCAAACCAAAATTTGGCGGTTCATGTTTTTCTCCCAGTCTCCAAAATGGAGTCAGAAGTAGAAACTCTTGCAGGATTCACTATCTTACAGGAGAGTAAGGAAGAGAGGAAATGTGGCTGTACAGATTCTGCTGGAGAACATCCAGGTTATCTTCACTGCAACGACAGACGGCAAAAGTTGGGAAAATTCAACTTTTGTTGTCAAGTTGCAGGGGGCATTTTTCACCAGCACTGGCAGCGTTTACCATCAATCTCCTTTGGAAAACAATGAATATCCAGCTTGCTGTCTACTGCACACAGCCACAGTGTTAATGCAGTCAGGTTGCATAATGCTG
Organism: Centroberyx affinis; assembly: GCF_046629955.1. Classification (NCBI taxonomy): domain Eukaryota; kingdom Metazoa; phylum Chordata; class Actinopteri; order Beryciformes; family Berycidae; genus Centroberyx; species Centroberyx affinis. The sequence continues at coordinate 14,339 of NW_027281765.1, forward strand.
GGCAGTGTTTAAGAAGTAAAACTGTCCAGTCAGGAGGAAAATGGCTCCTTCTCTCTCAACTCTTTTGGGGGTTGTGAGCCACTGACTGATATTCAGACAGCATGAAGAGATTGTTTTTTGCATTAACTAACATTGCATCCCAAATGGGTGAATAATAAATTAAATGTATTATATGTAACAATTTTTAAACATCAATATATCATCTCTCATATCATCCTGCCACCGTATGCCATCCAATAATCTGGAAATACAATAAGTCACCAAGAAGTGGGGGAAATAGTAGTTTAAATAAGACAGAGAGAGAGAGAGAGTGTGTGTGTGTGTGTGTGTGTGTGTGTGTGTGTGTGAGAGAGAGAGAGAGAGAGAGAGAGAGAGAGAGAGATCTCAAAGTGAATGGCTGACACTGCAGGATGGAATGCTGTAATGGTTTCTCTTTCATCTTTCTTTTTCTCTCTTGTCATTTAGTGTGACAGAGAGAGATGAAGGAGGGAGGGAGAAAGAGACAAAGAGAGATAGAGAGAGAAAGAAAGAGGGAGAGCAAGAGAGAGAGAGAAAGAGAGGGGGAGCAAGAGAGAAAGAGAGAGAGAATGATGACAGTGGGGCAGAGAGAGAGAGAGAGGGAGGGAGGGAGAGAGACTTTCAAAAGAAGACAGTAAGACATTGATTTGGATTTGTATTTGGGTTGGTTAAAAAACGTAAAAAACTTTGACAATAATTACACAGCTGATGCGACAGAAAGTGCAACATAGTCGAGACATTTTTAAATGTTTCAGCCTGTTGTCAGTCATTCTGTCGCAGCTTTTCACTTTACTCCTTTATTCAGCCTGAAAGTGACGAGAACAGAGCATTTCTCATTACTGCAGAACAGAGGGAAGGTTTCAGAGTGAATCCAGATTCTGCCTTCTAACTGTAGAGAGAGAGACCGTTCACTTAAAGACCCCAGAAACAGCATCTTCACTTCCTTGATTTGATGTATTTCCTGTTGAAACAGGATGTTGGGTACGGGACAAAACACAGACATCAATCAAAAGTGTAAACCAATGGAATATCAGTCTTGGAGAGAAAGATTTATTTGATAGGAGGGACGAAGGGGCAGGACTGTTAAAAACATCTGTGATCGTTTCAGTGGAATTTTTATTTACACCTGCGACTTTAAAGAGTAACTAAACCCCAAACCCAAATTTGTGGTGAAGCCTGACACCTAATGGTGAAAAGTAGGGTGCTGAACTGCCCTTCTGCTATTGGCTGGTCTTTGTACCAGGTGATGTCACCACCTGTTGTACTGTATAGAAGGTGACATCACCTCGCTCAAAGACCAGCCAATAGCAGAAGACCACTTCAGTACCCTACTTTTCACCATTAGGTGTCAGGCTTCACCACAGATTTGGGTTTGGGGGTTTAGTTACTCTTTAAGCAGCAACGAACGCTATGACCTTGAGTAGCCTATGTTATTGCTTTTATAATGCATTAAAATTTTTACATTAGAGGCTTTGCAGTTGCATCACAAAATCTCCAAGCAACCACATGTGGCGCAATCATGGGGAAGGTCCATTAGAGAATTGTCTGTAGTCCTACACAAATAATGCTTAAATTACAACCAGGCAAGAAAGAGCGATCGCTGACAAAGATTGTTCTATTCAATAATGTTATGAGTGGATTTGTGTCCAGATTTAGATTAGGGTTAGGGTTAGGGTTAGCTAGGGTTAGGGTTAGCTAACCCTAACTCCAAAATGTATCAAATTCATCAGTGATGAAATGGTCAGTTCCCAGTCAAAAACAGCACAGAAATTAACTGTACAACAATTCTGTTGAGACGGACATGTCTTATATTTAGAGACGGTTTAGATGATGTCAGCTGCAGACACTTTGCCTGGGTCCAGACCTTTGAATCCGCCCACTCCACTGAGTTGACTGATTCTGGTCTGGCATCGTGACATGAAACAGCGGTTTCTCAGTTGAAAAATGATCAGTCCAATGAGCGCCGGGGAGGACTAACGATTAGCCAATCAGTGCCACGGACGGGACGAACGCCGTTGTCAAGCTGTTGTCAAGCTGTGCACCGGAACCAAGGAGGAGTAATAACAACAATGGCGACCGCTATAGACAAGATAGACTCTGCTATCGGGGCTGTTCTAAATCGATTAAAAGTCGTCGTACTTTGTTTTTACTTGGCTCCGTGTTGTCAAAGATGCTCTATACTTCTATACTCTGAACCGTCTCTGGTGTTGTCATGGCTACGCATCTGTGTCGACGTAAAATGACGTTTCAGGCGGATACGTCGGTCTCTAGTGATTGGTTAGGGAAAACTGAATCCCCCTCCCCCACGGAAATCGGTTAGAGTGGAGGCAATGTCAGACAGGCTGTTGATCTCCAATATGGCTGCCAGAGATATATATGTCACCTGAAAGCCCTCTACAGTATCAAACATTTAACCTAATAATTTTATTTTTGGCCCCGTGCCAACAAAAAAATTCAGTCTCTGTTGCTAAGCGATAAACATCCTTACTTGTTTCATTCATTCCATTCATAGCTCAAGTTCATGCTGTATATTGCACTCTTGAAAGCCTCTCATTCAATCACAATCTGTGCTCAGAAAATAAATGTTGTATAAAGTGACATTATTTCACTAAACCCAACAAAAACATGGGATTTGGCCCCAGTGGGAATTGAACCCCTAACCTCAGCAGAGTTAGTGCCTTGTTGTACACAGGAAAATTCATTATCTCTCTTACTCTTACACACACACACACACACACACACACACACACACACACACACACACACACACACACACACACACACACACACACACACCTTCTTTGACTGAGTTAAATAAACTTGCTCATTATGCGAATGTAGCCCCTGGGAAACTCTTGAGACATTGGATTCTGCAACCCTCATTGTTGTTAATGCACTGTGTTTGTGTGTGTGTGTGTGTGTGTGTGTGTGTGTGTGTGTGTGTGAGAGAGAGAGCAAGAGAGAGTGCGTGAGTGAGTGAGTGAGTGTGTGTGTGTGTAAATATTGATGCAGTCCTTGCAGACTAAGTGCCATTGAGATGAATATTGTCTGGATGCTTAAGGAGTGGGCAGAATGTTAAATCTGTTTTAACATAAAAATACACTATAAAAACAAACATTTGTTCCTGTTAAAAAAGGTTCACTGAGACTCTAAACTGAACTCTAAAGTCATATGGTGTGTTGATGTTTTATCTTAACTTATATCTTATACTCCACTATAGATTTCAGTGGTGGAAAGTAACTAAGTACATTTACTCAAGTACTGTACTTAAGTACAATTTGGAGGTACTTGTACTTTACTTGAGTATTTCCATTTTATGCTACTTTGTACTTATACTCCACTACATTTTAGAGGGAAATATTGTACTTTTTACTCATTACATTTATTTCACAGCTATAGTTATTAGTTACTTTTCAGATCAATATTTTATATTTAAAACATTTGATCATCTTTATAAAATAACTATAAAATAGCATTGTTATAGATTAGACTACCCAAAAGTATAGCTAAATTGTTAAGATTAGCTTCACGTTGACAACTTTAAAATGCTGCTTACATGTACATGTATGTCAATAAATCAGTATTAATATTCCAATAATTTATGAAAAATATAACTTTCTAAATGGGGACAGTTTGCATAATGAGTACGTTTACTTTGATACTCTAAGTACATTTTGCTGCCAATACTTATGTACTTTTACTTAAACAAGATTTTGAATGCAGGACTTTTACTTGTAATGGAGTATCTTTACATTGTTGTATTGCTACTTTTACTTCAGTAAAAGATCTCAGTACTTCTTCCACCACTGATAGATTTACTTGAAATAACCCCTACTTTAGCATCACTAATAGTAAAAATATTCTCTTTTCACCATCTCAGGTAGTAAAATTAATTGTTAGATGATTGCATTTTTCGCAATCTTTAGATCTCATGATTCAAAATTAATCAAATCAATTTAAATAAATTGCAGAATGACAACCTGAAAGTCAATTTTTTGGGAATTCCCCCTTTAAAAGCAGCTGAAAACTGTTGCGTCAACACTGTTGCATTTCTACATTTACATTTTAGACGTTTAGCCGACGCTCTTATCCAGAGAGACTTACAAGGAGTGCAACAGAATTCTCCAGTAGAATTAACATTACTGCCAGCATACTTTCTCTCACTGTGTCTAATGAGATAGCAGATGCTCAGCTGATGAATCTGACAGTTTCAACAAGGAGGAAGGAGCCTCATAACGAGGCGGATTGCCGAGCTTCTACCTCATTATATCTGTCTGAAAAGTTTGGGAGTTGGCTTTGATCTCAGGTACAGATGTCCTCTCCTACATTAGGCCGGGTTTACACTCTCTGCTTGATCACTTTGCCTTTTACATTTTACATTTTAGGCATTTTGCTGCCGCTCTCGTCCAGAGAGACTTGACAATGAGGGCGACAGCAGAATGAGCTTCTATTCATGGATCAGCAACGTTACAAGCAACAAATATTAAGGAGGTCAAGGGTCAGAGACACACTGAA